>NC_088424.1:39302870-39560370 GCF_034236695.1 Oncorhynchus nerka
TATATACTATATTCTATGTTCCCATTCTATCAATACATTATATATACTATATTCTATGTTCCCATTCCATCAATACATTATATATACTATATTCTATGTTTACATTCTATCAATACATTATATATTCTCCTGTCACACCCTGACCATAGTTTGCTTTGTATGTTTCTATGTTTTGGTTGGTCAGGGTGTGAGCTGAGTGGGCATTCTATGTTACATGTCTAGTTTGTCTAGTTCTATGTTTGGCCTGATATGGTTCTCAATCAGAGGCAGGTGTTCGTCATTGTCTCTGATTGGGAACCATATTTAGGTAGCCTGTTTGGTGTTGGGTTTTGTGGGTGATTGTCCTGGCTACTGTCTCTGTGTTACTTTGCACCAGTATTAGGCTGTTTCGGTTTTCGTGTTACGTTTATTGTTTTTGTATTTGATTCGTGTTTACTTTGTTTCACTAAACATGGATCGCAATAGCCACGCCGCATTTTGGTCTGACTCTCCTTTACCTAAAGAAAACCATGACAGAATCACCCACCACAACAGGACCAAGCGGCGTGGTAACGGGCAAAAGCAGCAGCAGGAGAGGCAACAGAGGCAGCAGCAGCAGGAGCAGCAGCAGCAGCAGTGGGAGAGGCTGCACTACTTGGAGAAATGGACTTGGGAGGAGATTCTAGACGGGAAAGGACCCTGGGCAGAGCCAGGGGAATATTGCCGCTCTAAAGCCGAGCTGGAGGCAGCAAAAGCAGAGAGGCGGCATTATGAGGAGCTAGCACGGCAGAGCGGATGGAAGCCCGAGAGTCAGCCCCAAAAATGTATTGGGGGGAGGGCTCACAGGAAGAGTGGTGAAGCCAGGTATGAGACCTGCGCCAACTTCCTGTGCTTACCGGGGGGCTGGAGAGACCGGGCAGGCACCGTGTTATGCTGTGAAGCGCACGGTGTCCCCAGTGTGGGTGCATAGCCCGGTGCGGTACATTCCAGCTCCGCGTATCGGCCGGGCTAGAGTGGGCATCGAGCCAAGTGCCATGAAACCGGCTCTACGCATCTGGTCTCCAGTGCGTCTCCTTGGGCCGGCTTACATGGCACCAGCCTTGCGCACTGTGTCCCCGGTTCGCCTGCATAGCCCAGTGCGGGCTATTCCACCTCGCCGCACTGGCAGGGCGACCGGGACCATTCAACCGGGTAAGGTTGGGCAGGCTCGGTGCTCAAGAGCTCCAGTGCGCCTGCACTGTCCGGTCTATCCGTCACCACCTCCATGCACCAGCCCTCCGGTGGCAGCCCCCCGCACCAGGCTGTCTCTCCGGCTCATCCTTACAGAGGCTCCCGCCTGTCCAGCGCTGCCAGAGCCTTCCTCCTCTCCAGCGCAGCCGGAGTCTCCCGCCTGTTCGGCGCTACCAGAGCTCCCCTCAGTCCAGAGGCGCCAGAGCTACTCTGTCCGGCGCTGCTGCCGGAGTCTCCCGCCTGTCCGGCGCTGCTGCCGGAGTCTCCCGCCTGTCCGGCGCTGCTGCCGGAGTCTCCCGCCTGTCCGGCGCTGCTGCCGGAGTCTCCCGCCTGTTCGGCGCTGCTGCCGGAGTCTGAGGCGCCAGAGCCCCTCAGCCCAGAGGCGCCAGAGCCCCTCAGGGTTTTACTTTTGGGTTGTGGGTGTTTGTCTTCCGTGTCAGTGTTTGTCGCCACACGGGACTGTTTCGTTCATTTCACGTTTCTTGTTTTGTATTTCGTAGTGTTCAGTTTGTTTTAAAATAAACATTATGGACACTTACCACGCTGCGTTTTGGTCCTCCGATCCTTCTCGCTTCTCCTTCTCAGAAGAGGAGGATGAGATCCCTTACAAATACATTAAATATTCCCCATTCTATGTTTCCATTCCATCAATACATGATATATTCTCCATTCTGTTTCCATTGGGGGCGCCAGGTTGTCTAGTGGTTAGTGTTGGATTTGAAACCGAGAAGTTGTAAGATCAAATCCCCGAGCTGACAAGGTAAAAAAAAAAAACTGTCTCTCTACCCCTGAACAAGGCAGTTAACCTGCTGTTCCTAGGCCGTCATTGAAAATAAGAATTTGTTCTTGACTTGCCTAGTTAAATAAAGGTACAATTTTTATATCAAGACATTGTATATTTTCCAATCAATACATATTGTTTCCATTCTATCAATACATTATATATTCTCCATTTTATGTTTCCATTCCATCAATACATTATATATACTCCATTTTATGTTTCCATTCTATCAATACATTATATATACTCCATTCTATGTTTCCATTCTATCAATATATCATATATGCTCCATTATATGTTTCCATTCAATCAATATAGCTTCATTACCCCACCCCATTTTTCTCGACGAATTATTTATCCACTATGTCCCCCTCCCTCCTTCTTGCTCCCTGCTCGTCCAATGAAAACCAGATATTTCATCCCACTATAGTGTCCTAGCCAACCAGGACAGTCCTAGTGTACCATGTGACCTGAATTCCCTCCCTCTTGTCTCAACACAGATGGAGTGGACTTCGATTCAGACGTGGGCAGCACAGAGAGATTCAACGCGATGGGATGCGGTGAGAATGCCACTGTGGCAGTCTTCAAGGATTCCGTCTACAGTTGAACAAATTGATGCTCATTATCAAATAACACCGTTTTTTATTATGAGCTTTAATCCTGCCTCTATGCAGGAATGGAAATGATTCGTAAGTATAGCAATAATTTATTTGGTGCCTAAATTATTCCGTTTTTGTTTATTTTCAAGGAAATTAATATGCATGTTTCGATTGAAAAAGAAAAGGAAAAACATATTCCAAATGATGTAGCATATTTTATATTTGTTTATAAACCCCCCAAAAGAATATAACCCATTGTATGCTATTGTTTACCATGGATGCAGAATAGTTTGGGTTTGCTCACCTTCTCTGAATTAGACTACAATTGTATTGAGAAAAAATAGTATCAATACAATTAAACTATCCATTGATATGATTTAACCGGTAACCGGTGGGGAAACTCGTTGGTTTAGCACTTCCTTTAATAAATTAATAAGTGCGCTAAACTCAAGAAGGGTACGTATCCGCCCGCCCGTCTGGGATCCGCACGCTCGAGCTCCTATTATTGCTGGCTGTAAAAGAACATCTCTAAATTACATCAGCGCACGTGAATCCTTCCAACCTGCCTAAAGAAAATGGCGTTTTTCTGAGAGTATAGAGCCTATGCTAACTAGTCTAAATGTCAGAATAATTGTTCACTATCTAGCATATTTTGTAAAGATTATTTCTGGCATATCTGCGCACATCGGACAATGCCATTTTTACGGAAAGTTCCGGATCAGCCTATAGGCCTATATGTGAAAGTTTTTCTATTTTTGTTTGGGTTGAATGTAATCCAAGAAATCAATGCATTTAAACTTCAACCTTTGTTTCTATATTTGTATCGTCTCAAAGTATGGGTTGCAATTGCAGGAGAAGCCGCAGCATTTTAATCAGGGTGTGAACCCTGGAACCAGTCAGATTAAACCTGTCTGGCACAGTGGGCATTGGATTTAAAGTAGCCATAAAATCCATAACCTAAACTAGAGTTTATCAGAGATATAATGAAGCAAACCGAAAGAGAGCCTCATGGTCTGGACAATGGGGTCTACACCATCTTTGTTTATGTCAGTACACCTCCCCCGACCAAACACAGCCCAGCCGACTCGAGAGACACCTGAATCCCAGACTAACCACCAACAGAGCCTTCCTCCCTCCGTGTGTCTGAAAGCAGTGTCTACCGTGTACCCCTCCCCCATTACCGCACAGTCACAGCTCCGCACGCAATGTTCTCTAGCTGGCGCGTCGAGTTGTCAATGGAACAGGGCGCGGAACGGTGGCGCTGCGGGCACACCTGCGCAGACTCAGTCAGGTCCTCATATAAAATCATGTGGTCAGAGTTAGATCAAATCAAAGAAGAGCCTTCGGGTAGCGTAAGACACTGTCATGAATGATTGCAGTTGACAAATTGCCCACTCACAAGGAGGAGAGTTTTTCCCTGAAGTTTTTGAGATTGGAGGACAGATAGGACCCATGTTGCGCACTAATTGCGGGATTTGAACTGATATGCTCTTGGTTATCAGGCTACCGTTCTGTTAACATCTGTCTGTAATCGCTATAAAATGCTGATAGAAATGAAGAAATTGCATTTTATTTAAATGTTATATAAATACTTTCCAATCCATTAATGTCTCAGAAATGTGAATTTTAAGCTATAAATCTGGACTTAAATTCAATATTTAGATGCATTTTCTATCTGAAAGAAACCCCACTGCCTACCATGCTGGGTGCTGAGGCTCCTCCTCTCTCTCTTTATCTCTCTCTCTTTATCTCTCTCTCTCTGCCTGCATTCACAGTGCCAAGCCCCAAAGTGCCTTAAGGTTAATGAGGCAATCTTCATCAATTATTTTGCCATCTGGAGATGCTTCGTGGCAGCAAGATCCTGTAATGTGAAGAATGTTTGCACAGAGTGCCCAAACTTTTATGAACAAATTCACGCATGCCAATATCTTTTTTGTTTGTTGTAATGGCTATTCTATTGATGACAGCATGCTACAAATAATGACAATTATGGAGTATTTTTAGCAGTAGGTAAGCATAGTACAGAATAGTACACAAATGCTGTCTATTACTACGTGCAGTGGTGGTGGTGGTGGTGGTGGTATTACGGTCGTTAGGATTTAGGCTCTCCTCACAGGGCTAAATTACACTTAATTCATTTTAGCATCCTCTGTTGTCTGCCCAGGAATGACAGAACAGGACATCCTAATCATTCAAGATGTAGAGGTGTGTGTGTGTGTGTGTGTGTGTGTGTGTGTGTGTGTGTGTGTGTGTGCCTGTGGATCTGCCAATATGAGGGGGAGGTAGCTTTGCTTTGGGAGGAAATGGTTTTAAACAGGCAGGATATTTTATATAAAAGGGTTACATTTGAAATTTGGATGAAATAACCCCATCCTGTCTTTCTCCTGAAGAGAAGGAGGGAGGTGGGGGAGGCAGATGTGTTCTGGCTTATCTCTTCCACCTGTGGCAAATGATGGATCAACATAATTTCTTCTCACTGGAGGGAGTGCACAGTATATAGGCCCAGTATGTGTGCTGGGTTGGAATGGACCTTCTCTAGTCACAACAGTAGAGAACTGGAATGGGCCTTCTCTAGTCACAACAGTAGAGAACTGGAATGGGCATTCTCTAGTCACAACAATAGAGAACTGGAATGGACCTTCTCTAGTCACAACAGTAGAGAACTGGAATGGGCATTCTCTAGTCACAACAGTAGAGAACTGGAATGGACCTTCTCTAGTCACTACAATAGAGAACTGGAATGGGCTTTCTCTAGTCACAACAGTAGAGAACTGGAATGGGCATTCTCTAGTCACAACAATAGAGAACTGGAATGGACCTTCTCTAGTCACAACAGTAGAGAACTGGAATGGGCATTCTCTAGTCACAACAATAGAGAACTGGAATGGACCTTCTCTAGTCACAACAGTAGAGAACTGGAATGGACTTTCTCTAGTCACAACAGTAGAGAACTGGAATGGGCATTCTCTAGTCACAACAATAGAGAACTGGAATGGACCTTCTCTAGTCACAACAGTAGAGAACTGGAATGGGCATTCTCTAGTCACAACAATAGAGAACTGGAATGGGCATTCTCTAGTCACAACAGTAGAGAACTGGAATGGGCATTCTCTAGTCACAACAGCAGGGAACTGGAATGGGCCTTCTCTAGTCACAACAGCAGGGAACTGGAATGGGCCTTCTCTAGTCACAACAGTAGAGACCTGGAATGGGCATTCTCTAGTCACAACAGTAGAGAACTGGAATGGGCATTCTCTAGTCACAACAGTAGAGAACTGGAATGGGCCTTCTCTAGTCACAACAGTAGGGAACTGGAATGGGCATTCTCTAGTCACAACAGTAGAGAACTGGAATGGACCTTCTCTAGTCACAACAGTAGAGAACTGGAATGGGCCTTCTCTAGTCACTACAGCAAGAGTAGAGAACTGAGGGAATTTGACAGGCTGAGACAGTCCATCAAACTGTCAATGAATATTCAGAATTAATATAAACCCTTTTATTTTTAGGAAAATTACATCCTTATCCAGATCACTGTCATCTATAAATTTTTGGGATAGAATCACATCAAAACAACTGAACTACATAGATTAATTAATTATATCTTGAAAAGCTTTTTTTTTTTGGTCATCAATTTCATGCAGCCTTATATACTTTCAGTGCAGTTTTAATTTTCTAACGTGCTCATGCTAGTCATCAATTGCTTCACCAGCACATGATCACATTATTGAAGACATCCCCCTCCTTACCCCACGTGCCCCTGCGTCTGTCCACAGGGAGGATATGAAACACACACTTCCTTCTCGTCGGGCTTTCTACCCCAAACCGAATCATTTAAACACAAGATCAAATTTGTCATCCACCGTCGCCTAGTCACCTGTCATCTGGATGAGATAGAAAAACAACAGGAAGCTCCATGGAGAATAATGTACTGTACTCGTCTCTACCTCCAGCATTGAAGCAGTCAGAGGCAATGAGCTGGTCTCATCCTTTATGTATTTGCACCATCCCTCTAGAGTGAAACAGGGAGAGTTTAAAAAAAACAAGATATCAGAGATGGATGCTATAACTATTGTATAAAAGCCAACCACGGAATAAATCTATCAAATTATTATTATTATTATTATTATTTTATAACTTCACAACCCTCTCTATCTGAGGCCTAACATGACTAAAAGTAGTTGGAATGTTTAAAGGGGGGTTAGGGGTTAAATTAATGAGGTAATGGAAGAAGCTCTGCACTGTGCCCTGGGCTTTAGCCTTCTCCTCAGTATAGATTACTGTGTCACCTCTGAACTCGTACCTCTTGTTTAGCCAATGGACTGAGGTCACTTTCAGGTCTACCCCTACAGCTAGCCAGGTGTCCCTCTTGAGTCATCACTCCGGTTCCCAGGAGCGGATTGGTTAGATTGTGGCAGTCAACCTTTGACATTTGGACCCTTTGACCCTTTGTTGTAAAGCTGTCAAGGTCAGTATGAAAATGGAATATCTCACATAACTGAAAGATGAAGTCAGTTACTCACTTTCAAACTCTATGCGTGCGTGTGTGTGAGAGCCTCCTAAATTGATTTGACAGACGACCCGTATAACAGGTAAGACCTGGCTATTCCCCATGGCCCGGTGACCCATCACACACACCTCCTCACCGACCCCATAGGCCCTCTCACCTCACCGACCCCACAGACCCTCTCACCT
Source organism: Oncorhynchus nerka (assembly GCF_034236695.1). Classification (NCBI taxonomy): domain Eukaryota; kingdom Metazoa; phylum Chordata; class Actinopteri; order Salmoniformes; family Salmonidae; genus Oncorhynchus; species Oncorhynchus nerka. Next base: position 39,310,152 of record NC_088424.1, read on the forward strand.
CACCGACCCCACAGACCCTCTCACCTCACCGACCTCTCACCTCTCACCTGGTGGAATCCGAGTGGCTAAGTTGTGTCTAAAAGCATCTGCTCTCTAAAACTGATGAAGTGTGTGAGAGTCACCTCATTCCTCTTGACACCTTATGGTGAACTCTATAACACTGAATGAACTGATGGATACGACAAGTCTGGTTAATTCATCAAAAACAGATAGCAGGAATGCAGTAGAGGAAAAATGGTGGAATGGTAGAGAGTTATTTTCACAGCAAACTTGAGCCACCAATGTGCAGCTTGTGAAATCAAGCAACATAGAGCTGCTGATTGGTTAGGACATGGAGATTCAAGGCAGGCCTGTGTTACTGTCTTTACCATTATCATCATCTCCGCAGGATACTCATTCATTTAATAATGAGGTACTTTACTCTCCTCGTGCTGTCTTTAAAGTTACCAGACAAGCATCTCTGAGGAAATGTCTGAATTAAAATGAGCCAGCTACAAACCCTGTCAGTATTGACTATTAGAATGCATTATGGAATCAGCGTCTATACCATACTGTCACCATTGGGGAAAATTCCTTTTGGAAGTTTTGGAATCTCTCCCAATGTTCCAAAAGAAACTGGGGGTTGCATATGGAAGCAGGAATGGCAGGAAATGACAGGCATTCTTTGTGGAAGATTCAAAAATAAACTTGGGTCCTCGCTTCCTGCTGGAGTAGAGGGGGAAACCAGAAGACAGGAGCGGTTCTGTCTTCTGTGAAATGAACTCTAGAACCTTTTAGGTGACGTTTTAGTCCTTGTTAAGTCACTTGCCCTAATTTTCCCTGTACACTTATACAAAGTAGAGTAGCAGCCTAATGGATATATTGACTATTCCATCTGGATCAGTTTCAAAGCCTATTTTCTATCAAATCAACTGATATTCCATATGTCTACATATTTGGACATTTTTATAGTCATAGACCTTCTAAGCTTATATGTCCTATTGGTTTTCATTCCAGTAGTAGAACTAACTTGTATGCCTCCATTCACCCCCATTCGTCCTCTTTCGTCCTTATTTGTCTCTCATTTTCCTTACTGCATAGCTCCATCTGTATGTTACTTTATGAGGTGTTACAGTACAGTATCGTAGCCAAGACATAGCTGGCTGTAGGTTATACACTGTAAAGCTTTACATTCAGTTGGTGGTTGAGGGCGGAGCCTCACCCCTCCTAGTTTCACAAACCCCTCTGGTGCTGCTGAGCTGCCAGGAAAGTGAGTGTAGAAACGAAAGAAGAAAAACATTTGACTCCCTTCTTTCACTCTCAATGTCCTCAGTGACACTCATAACTAGAGAGAGAGTACGTGTGTGTGGGTGTGTCTGAGAGAGAGATATTACTTTGGTCAAGAATGGTGAATTTCTACTGTCAAAAAAAGGTACATTTGGGCATTCATAAGCAACACAAAATGCTTTTCTTTACATGAAGAAACCCTTTAAAATACAGCTGGCCCTAGTCCTGAATCTGAAGCTCCTGTACCATTCGTTGTCATTCCATACTGACTACATGGACACATGGTTTACATGGAATAAAATGTCTCTCTCACCTAACCTTTCCTCCTAACATACGTTTTAGATTTAATAACAGCTTTTATTTCACAAGCTCCTCCCTCTCCAGCTCTTCTTGCTTCACACACACACACACACACACCTTTCCCTCGTCCCTCTCCTCCTGTTATTTACGTCCATTGTGCCGGTAGGGGTAATAGTTCCTGGGTCTTTGACCAGCGTAGCGCGGCGGCCCACGGTTCCTTCCATCCTCCTCCAGACAAAGGGATTGCCTTGAGGAGAAGGATAAAAGGAAACGGGGCCTTGCAGCCACTCCTTTTTACAATGGCAGCCTCCTTGTAGAGCTTGTAGAACAAATGGCCCCTTTCCTGCTTCCCCATTTAACAAGCCTTGTGTGTGTTTGTGTCAGTGAGAGAGAGAGAGAATGTGTGTGTGTGCATTTGTGTGTATGTGCATGTGTGTGTGTGTGTGCGTGTGTGCATGTGATAGATAGAGAGTGAGATAATCGTATGTAGCATTTAGTCTTTAGAATGCTAGGTGAAATTCATTCTGGTTTTCTGTTGGGCACAAAGCAGGTGGATAATCATGAGCATTTGCTTCTGCCTGTTCGGGTTCCTGCGTCAGATGTTCAGTCCTTTACTGAAGATTCTCCACAGTGAGCCCTTGCTATTGTTTTGTTGTCTTGTGGTTGTTAGTGGTGAGTTAGTGGTGAGAGAGACTGGGAAATAACACTGTGTACGTAACAGTCTGGCTACACTATCAGGCCCCATACTCACTCAGCTAAGAGAATCATTATCAACAGCTTTGTAAATCAAATCAAATCAAATCAAATTTATTTATATAGCCCTTCGTACATCAGCTGATATCTCAAAGTGCTGTACAGAAACCCAGCCTAAAACCCCAAACAGCAAACAATGCAGGTGTAAAAGCACATCAATATCCATAATGTCGCAAAGGAGGTTTAAAGTACAAAATCATTTAGGCCTACATCTCATTTTACATGTAGAAAAGACTAATCATCAGCTAAACAGCCAGTTTAAGTGTTTGTTAGTGTCGGAGTCATACACAGGATCCAGAAGAGTATCAGATGTAAAACAAAATAACATGACATCCCAGTCTTAGCAGCCAGATATGACTTTTGTTGTTCCAGTCTGTCTGTCCGTCCGTCCGTCCGTCCGTCCGTCCGTCCGTCCGTCTGTCTGTCTGTCTGTCTGTCTGTCTGTCTGTCTGTCTGTCTGTCTCAGTAGCCTTTGGGGAGGGTCAACCACAGGAGTATTTTATGATCACAGACAACCTTCAGTCCTGAGACAACCTGAACCTAGAGACCTCTCTCTTCTGGCCCTCGTCTATAACATCATGAATTCCTTAATTTCCTCTGGCCAGCCTTGGGTGGATGTAAACGACATAGTTGAACAGTAGTTGTCTGTCAGGGTCTCTTTTCTGTCTGTCTCGCTGCCACCCTGGCCCCATGCGGAGCCAGACGCTACAGATGTCTGAATTTTCAGTGCAAAAATGATTCAAATCTCAAATCTCACCCTATTCCCTATATATGGCACTACTTTTAACCTGAGCCAAGAGTCTAATAGTTTGGCTATAATTACGAAAGAGGCAGGTGTGTGGTTTGCCTATAATATGTCTATTAACCCACATCTCTGGCTTACACACAGTCAATGAAGAAGAAACATATTTAGTAACTGCTTAAGACTGAACAGGCCATGTTCTGGGAGCTGTTGATGTCTTTTGTTTGATAGAGAGCCTCATGTTGCTGAGGAGAATGAGTTGGAGAGAGGCCTCAGGTAAGAGGACCTTCACATTCAGCTGGTGATCTGCGGCTTTTCATGAAGGGGCTAGGAACAAAGCAGGCACCTGCACGACACAACATTCCGAGGGGTTAAAAAGGTCAGAGGTCACAGGGCCAATCACACGGTGGAATGAACGCAGTGACCCTCCTCCGTTATAGTTAGTGATTATAGACGTATAACATGGACTGAGACTGTTTCCTTTGATAGATAGGTAGATAGAGAAACTAACCCCTCTGTATGATCAAAACATGACCTAACAGTGGAAGGAAATGTACATTGAACTGAAACAGGGCCCTGGTCTTGCGTGTTGTGTCTTGTGTCTTGCGTGTTGTGTGCCACAGGCAATAACATCCACATGTTTACAAAGGCCAGACCCTCGTTAGTTAGTCAACCATCACACTGAACCATTCTCTCCACTCTCATCTGATTATGCCACTGAACTGTATCTAATGGCCACAGTACATGTAATCACTCTGATTAGGCCTAGTGCATAAGAAAGAAGGCAACTGTTCAGTATATAATACATGGATATATTTAAGGGGCTGTAACAAGGTACTCCAGAACTGAAAAGTGGGTTTTCAGACTCTTATGAGAATACTAAAAGGGTAGCCAATGTAGTTATTTATTTTTTAAATGTATTTTTGGAAATCTATTTTTGGGGTAATTGGGCATATTTAAGAGGCTATTACTGAGAGAAAAACATGTTTAAACACCACATCCAGAAAGCAGCCAATGTTTTTATGTTTCCTTTCTTTCGGATGTGATGTCTGCTTGTGTGTACTATGTCTGAGTGAGGCTCTTCCAGGCAAACTGTTGGTCCGTAAGTCTGTAAGTCATTATCAATAGATGTATACAGTGTATTGGACATACTGTTGGGACATTAAAGCTTCGCCCACGGCAGACCACCCTAGACAGAGCAGTGGCGCTTCCTCTCGTCTTTTCATTGACTGGCCCTCAGGGAAGTGTTTTGAAGACTTCCTGCTTGGATGTGCCATAACATTGGTGGAGACGATGGTCATTATTTAAATAAATATAAAACAACTGGGGGATTTGATCCAATTTGATCAGAAATGCTCATATTAATTCACATCTTTCTGTGTCTCCCTTTAGGTTCCTACAAGAATCAGCCATCGGAGAATCCGCAAAGACCATTTCAAACGGAGGTAATTCTTCCCAGGACAGATACATAGGACTGGTTTCCCAGGCACAGATGAAGCCTAATCCTGGAATATAAATCATTTTCAACTGAGATTCTACCATTTATCTCTGGGGTTTTCTGGTCCACCACTAGGCTTAATCTGTGTGTGAAACCGCATCTTAAAGTATAAAGGCTTGAACATGCAAATAGACACAAATTGAAATGTCTTGTAGATGAAACAAAAGGCTGTACTGTATGCATTCATTATTCAACAGTAACGAGACATACTGTAACACATTCCTTTGCTTCTTGTCTTTTTCCCTCAGTGTTTTTGTTTGCATAACACCCGCATAGATCCACTGGCTTATCCTCCTGACTATCATTATGCCTTGAGTTCATTTATCGTTTCCAGCGAAGAACAGTCAAAATAATTACCTCCCTTCCTGCCTGAAATGTAATAAAAGACAAATTTGTGGCAGCTGTGGAGTTTTTCCAAGATGGCCAACGTTACAAACAGAGGCCTTTATTTACTCTAGCAGCTGACGCCCCCACCCCACCCCACCCCTCTAAATCTCTACTGTCTGAGAGGCAAAGTGTCCTGTATAGACTGGCATAGAGAGAGAGACACAATCATATTCATAAGAGAAGAGAATAACCAGAAACCATGGGTTGGACTGCGATAAGCGCTTTGCCCTATGGTGTAATTATATAGTTATTTCAGAGGTTTATCTCTATCTTCATCAACATAGTTTTACAAGCATGTGTGTGTCTGTGTGTTCCCTCTGATCTATGTCATTGTTGCGACTGATATGCCTGCAGCTTGTCCCCTCATTCACCCCCCTTGACACACACACGGACACACACACACAATCACCCCCAACACAATGGCAATATTCAGCTGTAGAACAGGGGTCCTCCCTCCGCCTCTAAGGGCGCGACATTGAACGGGGGAATGAAGAAATGCCTGGCTAACACTGAGGTTGCCATGGAGAAACCGTTTCTCTCCCCCACCCTGTGTCTGTTTCTTATTTCAGGTCTCAACGGGGGGCAACAGGGGTGTGTGTGTGTGTGTGTGTGTGTGTGTGTGTGTGTGTGTGTGTGTGTGTGTGTGAGTGCGCGTGCACACATGTGTGATTGAGAAGGGTTGCGCTAATATGGATTATTATGTCTAATTATAAGGCCATGATCCTTTATATATATGTAATAGTCAGTGAATGGGGTGTCTACAAGGAGCCCACTCTAAAATGAAGAGACTATGGGAAGAATGATCACCGTATTAGCATATTTGTCCAGAAGGCATTGTTGGAGCGGTAGCGTCCCATCACGACGTATGCTCCAGGTTGTGAAGTGTGGTATCAAGACTGTTACTCTATTAGCATGCAGTCCATCAGGCTTCCATTGTGGTAAAGCTACTAGCATGTTAGCATCTGCCAGTAAATTAGTTTCCCCAGAGCAGTGGGCACGCTAGGCTAGCACCCACCATGACGTCAACTCTAAGTCTATGAAAGAGATTGATGAATGAGTGCATTAGCATGTAGCATCATGACGTCAGCCTCAGTTCGTCTTGCTGGCCAGGAGGTTGGCAGGGGTCGTTTGTCCACCGAGCAATGACCTGCCAATGACAATGGGAGCGTTCAGTCGCGAAGGGAGAGGGAGACCAAACACACACACAGTCTAGCTCAGTCTCACTGCAGGGACAGCACAGTGTGAGTCCAGCGTATTGTTCACCATGCAGCAAATCTAGAAGCACTGTGACTGGCGGAAAAAATGGTTCCAACAATATCATTCTAACTCCAGAGTTCAATTTACACAGGGTGTCCAGGGGTGCAGGCAGTAGAATAGAATAGTCCAACAATATCATTCTAACTCCAGAGTTCAATTTACACAGGGTGTCCAGGGGTGCAGACAGTAGAATAGAATAGTCCAACAATATCATTCTAACTCCAGAGTTCAATTTACACAGGGTGTCCAGGGGTGCAGGCAGTAGAATAGAATAGTCCAACAATAGAATGTTATTGTCCATTGGTGGAGAAGGGGAATACATTTAGCTTCTTCCCAACCCCCTGAGACAACACACACAGTAGTGTATGTCTCACACTGTCTACACACCATTAGACACCTTCACAACAGTTATCAATGCAGACGATTCAAACCCTGCCTGTATCTGTATGAATGTATACGAATGAGTATACAGTATGTACATTAAATCTGCATTTGTTCACTGTGATGCAACAATACTAACCCTCTGCTGCTGTATTTAAGGGGCTGTTCAACAGTCGGTGACCAGACGCCTCAGATCCTGCCTTCTTACCCTTCAGCTTTATGTTTGGTTATAAGGTTGTGGTAGATGTGCTGTAAACATCATTGACTTGTTGGTAGCCTGTTTTGCCAACAAACAACGAGAGAAAGCATTTAATTCTCTATGTTCCTCACTCACTCTAGTGGGGATGAATGCTATTTTATATTGCGGTGTCACAGAAACCAGGTAAGGGGTTTTTATTGAAGTGGGCTCTTGAGGCTCTAATTGAATAGAGCCCTGCGTGGTTTTTACATTTATGTGTGTCCTGTCTCCTGCTGTTCCCTTCTGTCCCCTGCTGTCCCTTCCTGTCCTGTCCCTCCTGTCCTGTCCCCTCCTGTCCTCTCCCTTGCTGTCCCTTCCTTTCCTGTCCCCTCCTGTCCTCTCCCTTGCTGTCCCTTCCTTTCCTGTCCCCTCCTGTCCTCTCTCTTGCTGTCCCTTCCTTTCCTGTCCCCTACTGTCCTCTCTCTTGCTGTCTCCCTCCTGTCCTGTCTCCCTCCTGTCCTGTCCCCTCCTGTCTCTCTTCTGTCCTGTCCCATCCCCTTCTGTCTCCATCCTGTCCTCTCCCTTGCTGTCCCTTCCTTTCCTGTCCCCTCCTGTCCTCTCCCTTGCTGTCTCCCTCCAGTCCTGTCCCCTCCTATCCTGTCTCCCTCCTATCTCCCTCCTGTCTCTCTCCCCTCCTGTCCCCTCCTATCTCCTTCCTGTACTGTCCCCTCCTATCCTGTCTCCTTCCTGTCTCCCTCCTATTCCCCTCCTCTCCTGTCCCTTTCGCCTCCCCTCAGCCCAGCCCTCAGTAAGCACATCTGTCAGCGCTGTCAGGCTCACCCTCTCACTGCAGTCCTGCTGTCCTGCTCACCTCGGTGAACATTCAGCGCTGTCAGGCTCACCCTCTCACTGCAGTCCTGCTGTCCTGCTCACCTCGGTCAACATTCAGCGCTGTCAGGCTCACCCTCTCACTGCAGTCCTGCTGTCCTGCTCACCTCGGTGAACATTCAGCGCTGTCAGGCTCACCCTCTCACTGCAGTCCTGCTGTCCTGCTCACCTCGGTGAACATTCAGCGCTGTCAGGCTCACCCTCTCACTGCAGTCCTGCTGTCCTGCTCACCTCGGTGAACATTCAGCGCTGTCAGGCTCACCCTCTAACTGCAGTCCGGCTGTCCTGCTCACCTCGGTGAACATTCAGCGCTGTCAGGCTCACCCTCTCACTGCAGTCCTGCTGTCCTGCTCACCTCGGTGAACATTCAGCGCTGTCAGGCTCACCTGTCAGGCTCTCACTGCAGTCCTGCTGTCCTGCTCACCTCGGTGAACATTCAACGCTGTCAGGCTCACCCTCTCACTGCAGTCCTGCTGTCCTGCTCACCTCGGTGAACATTCAGCGCTGTCAGGCTCACCCTCTCACTGCAGTCCTGCTGTCCTGCTCACCTCGGTGAACATTCAACGCTGTCAGGCTCACCCTCTCACTGCAGTCCTGCTGTCCTGCTCACCTCGGTGAACATTCAACGCTGTCAGGCTCCACCTCTCACTGCAGTCCTGCTGTCCTGCTCACCTCGGTAAACATTCAACGCTGTCAGGCTCACCCTCTCACTGCAGTCCTGCTGTCCTGCTCACCTCGGTGAACATTCAGCGCTGTCAGGCTCACCCTCTCACTGCAGTCCTGCTGTCCTGCTCACCTCGGTGAACATTCAACGCTGTCAGGCTCACCCTCTCACTGCAGTCCTGCTGTCCTGCTCACCTCGGTGAACATTCAGCGCTGTCAGGCTCACCCTCTCACTGCAGTCCTGCTGTCCTGCTCACCTCGGTGAACATTCAGCGCTGTCAGGCTCACCCTCTCACTGCAGTCCTGCTGTCCTGCTCACCTCGGTGAACATTCAACGCTGTCAGGCTCCACCTCTCACTGCAGTCCTGTTGTCCTGCTCACCTCGGTGAACATTCAACGCTGTCAGGCTCACCCTCTCACTGCAGTCCTGCTGTCCTGCTCACCTCTGTGAACATTCAGCGCTGTCAGGCTCACCCTCTCACTGCAGTCCTGCTGTCCTGCTCACCTCGGTGAACATTCAGCGCTGTCAGGCTCACCCTCTCACTGCAGTCCTGCTGTCCTGCTCACCTCGGTGAACATTCAGCGCTGTCAGGCTCACCCTCTCACTGCAGTCCTGCTGTCCTGCTCACCTCGGTGAACATTCAGCGCTGTCAGGCTCACCCTCTCACTGCAGTCCTGCTGTCCTGCTCACCTCGGTGAACATTCAACGCTGTCGGTGAGTTTGAATCACATAAAAACCATCGACCGTTGACTGTGCCCCGCGGCCTGCCCTGACCAAGACACCATAGAGATGAAGAGAACGTTATAATGTTGATGGGTGAATACTTGCTTGATAGAAGTGGATGTGAACACACACGTGGCTACCAGCTGTCTTTCCTTCTTTGACTACACGAACGTACAAACATACACACACCCCTCACACCCACCTACCCCCCCCCCCCCCATCTCTGCTACCCCGGTCCCTCCAAAGGCCCCTCCACTTCAAAGGTCACAATAAACATTCATTGCTGTCGCTGGGTTGGACTTTGTGGAAAAGCTCACTGAACAATGAGTGCAACTGTGTCCCAGACTGACATCGGATTTAATATCTCGGCAGGATGCACCATGTTCTCTCTCTCCCTCTATTCCCTCTCTCCCTGGCTCTGGATGTCTTCAGGGGAGCGAGAGAAAGACGTAAATAGAGTCTTCGTCTGCGACTGCTCCCTCATCTTCATCTTCCCCTCCTCTAATTGGAGGTTGTGTGTGCGGCGAGGGGGAAGGAAGCCGAGTGAATGTGTAATCATCTGGAGTCGCTTCTCCTTTAGCTGTTTCATCCCTCTCTTTTTATGCCTGTGTAATTATAGTGGGCTCTGTTAGCCCGGTGTGTGTATGTGTATGTGTGCTGTGTTAGCTCGGTGTATGTGTGCTGTGTTAGCCCGGTGTGTGTGTGTGTGTGTGTGTGTGTGTGTGTGTGTGTGTATGTGTGCTGTGTTAGCTCGGTGTGTGTGTGTGTATGTGTGCTGTGTTAGCTCGGTGTGCTGAGCGGCTCAAATGGCCCTTAGTAAAGCTGCTGCCTGCCGCATCCTCAGCTGGAGTGTTCTGCTCCCTTCCTGTGTGTGCGCATTTGTGTGTGTGTACGCGTGTGTGTGTTTGTGTGTGAGAAAGAGAACGAGAGAGATAGAGGGAGGAAGGGATGTGTGCAAAAATATATTGAATTCAGCCCTCTCAATCCACCTTCCAAATGTGTTGATTAGTTCATTAGAATCCACATTAGCTTTTGCACAAGCAGCAGCTACGCTTGCTGGCGTAACACAGCATGAAAAAACCACTGATACAGTGATACACTGATACACTGATTCACTGATAGACTGATAGACTGATACACTGATAGACTGATACACTGATAGACTGATAGACAGCCACCTCGGTGACTGGAAATCTGGTCTCTCAAACCCTGCCTCATTATCTGTGTTTGGGCAGTGATAGTCTGGTTTGGTGTGTATGTGTGTGTGACACTATCTGGCTGTCTGTGCGTGAGTTATTATTGCCTGAAACTCAGCCTTTAACCTTACCCTCAGTTCGTCTTGGGTGTACATTCATACTGCTTTCCTCCCCTTTTCATTATCCTTAGACATATTGACTCTCACACACACACACACACACACACACACACACACACACACACACACACACAATGTGACCACACATGGGAAGAACTCAGCTGTAAGTTTGATGTTTGGTGTGATGTTTATTTTATTATAATAAAGTTCAATGAGATCCAAACATCGGTGGTTGATTCTCAGTCCTTCAACACATGTCGTGTTTCCTAGCAGAACAATAACCTGTACAGTAATACAAAATTCATTGATCCAATAGCTCTATAAACCTCCACATCAATCCCAATAGTCCCATAAACGTGTTCCATAAACTCAAAACGAAACTGTAAAGTAGACCAGCATCATAGAGACTGGTGACTGCTCTTTCAGCATGATGGGTACTTAGGAATGTATGTGTCCTTGTCCCAACAGGGAATAATCTCTCTCTCTCTCTCTCTCTCTCTGTCTCTGTCTCTGTCTCTGTCTCTCTCTCTCTCTCTCTGTCCCCATCCTTCTCCCCCTGTCCCCTGTATTATTCATTGAGAAGCACTCTGTTCAGTTGTGCAGAAACGGACCACAGGTGAAGATTATGATGTAATAATGGCTGCGTGTGGGTGGATCATAGAAATAGAATGAATAGAAAGGGCATCTCCATTCTAGTCAATGATTTCATAATGGGTGGACTGGCAGCCATTTTGAGTGTACCCATGCCAGGAAGTAAAAGCTAGGTTGAAGATGATGAAGGTTAAAACAACGGGATTCTAATATCCCATAACTCTTTGCAACAATGGGACCAGCTATGCTAGTAGAGCAATTGCACTGGTAATTAGAAATGATGTTGATCCCAGATATGTGACAACTCTGTCTTAGCCTGTATATTTTCCACCTAGAATAAAAGCAGGAATGGTACCCTTCAATCTGTGCTATGATTTGTTAACTCAACTGACATTCCAAAAAATACATTCCATTGCATGAGACACATCAGAGGCCAGTTCAACAAGGTTTCTGTTCGCATGGAACATGTTCCCGGAGTAACAACTTCAGTTGAACGATTTGAATGAACATTCCAAAGTGTTATGGTGAAACATCAAACAGCTAATTTTTGTAAGGATTACTGCGGCGTTTTAGCAACAGAATTCAAACTGAAAATGACCTAGCAATTCTTACTAAAGTCTACATGGCCACTTGATTCTTTTTTGCGGCATTTTAGACACAAAACAGACACTTACGTTCGCCGCACACTACCTTCACAGACTGTTCACTAACGCGGCTAACACAAAACAAATGGTATATGTTAGCTATTTCCCTTGTTGATCCAGCATCAGCTGAGAGAAAATGATTTAATCACAATACTAGGTAGCCATTGTGAGTGTACCCATGAGTTTACCAGTCAAATTGCCAGGGTTAGAACTTCAAAGAAGGCTCTATTCTCATATTTATATGTGATGAATAGCTTCATGTGATTGTCCACTGTTGAGCTGGTCCCTCTCTAAATACATGGGGGCTAGTGTAGTTAGGCCCCTCTCCAATTCTTTACTGTTATTTACAGCCAAATACGAAAGGATCTAGTTTGAAAAGGTTGGAATATTGTCCAAACTCCTTGGCTGTCACTGAATTAGGCACCAGCCAGGCATCAAGATGTGAACATAGTTGAAGATGGAGTAAGTGATTTGGAGCCAATGGGTTGAGCAGCTCCATATTTACCAGACTGATCCTTCGTCCAGAACCGTCCACATATTTTCTAACATTGGGGACTGCTAGGAGGAGACCAGGGCATGAATATAATACGGTCAATTTTGTAAAATTGGTACTTGGTACAAAAAATGTCTGAGGGGCAGTGCTTGACAGGAGCTCACCAGCACCGAGTACCGGCACCTCAAATCTTCTACTGTTTCAGTTCCTGCACCTCTGATGTAATATTAGCTCAAACGCATTGTGTCCTGCAGTATTAAGTTCCTGTAGTATTGTGTTCCTGTAGTATTGAGTTCCTGTAGTATTGTGTTCCTGTAGTATTGAGTTCCTGTAGTATCGTGCTCCTGTAGTATTGAGTTCCTGTAGTATTGTGTTCCTGTAGTATTGTGTTCCTGTAGTATTGTGTTCCTGTAGTATTGAGTTCCTGTAGTATTGAGTTCCTGTAGTATTGTGTTCCTGTAGTATCGAGTTCCTGTAGTATCGTGTTCCTGTAGTATTGAGTTCCTGTAGTATTGTGTTCCTGTACTATTGAGTTCCTGTACTATTGAGTTCCTGTAGTATTGTGTTCCTGTAGTATTGAGTTCCTGTAGTATTGTGTTCCTGTAGTATTGAGTTCCTGTAGTATCGTGCTCCTGTAGTATTGTGTTCCTGTAGTATTGTGTTCCTGTAGTATTGAGTTCCTTTATTATTGTGTTCCTGTAGTATTTAGTTCCTGTAGTATTGTGTTCCTGTAGTATTGTGTTCCTGTAGTATTTAGTTCCTGTAGTATTGTGTTCCTGTAGTATTGAGTTCCTGCACCTAAATATAAACAGTACTGGGACCCAAAATGAGTATGGGCACCTATTTCAGTCCAAGTCAAGCACTGCTTAGGGGTAGTACAGAATCCAACCTGTCAAGGCTAACGCAATGGTACTAGACTACCATCTAGTGTTGATGTCCTGTATTACAGAAATGCCAGTACAGTCCTGCGGTAGTCTGGTGTTATTTCAATTCTTAATGTGGTGATAAATCAAAATGGCAGAGGAATGTATATCCACTTGAAAAGTCTTGGCAGTCAGTAAAAACGAGATAATCATTCTTACTGTCTATTTCTTTCCAGTGTCCACTCTCGTCTCCCTCAAGCATGGCTCTCCTGTCCTCTATAAAAATACAAAATAAAACATAAATACCTTTGTACCTCTTAATCATGACAAAACAAGCAAGATATTTAGTGAGGGAATTCCATTGCCCTGCATGTTTGAGTCAGCATTTTACTGCTGAGATTGTAACTGTTGACGTACCGAACCTGTATGATTACTTCCTCAAAACAAGATGTTCTGTTGACTTCCTCCTTCTGATGTCATAGGACTTTCACTACATCCTCTTAACATTCATTCATTTACAGGTCACGAACAATGGAATGAGAACATTTCCAGAACTGGATTTTCACTGATTCCGTAAGAGAGATCCAAGACAATAGAGATGTTTGTTGGAGACAGTTGTACATTTGAGAATGAACCAGTGATTGACATCTCAATGCTTGTTGTCATTTGCTGATCTTTGTTTTTGCAGTCTTTAGATAGATAGCTATTCATGACAACATATCAACCTGAATTTAACTTAGAATTTCTTATGCATTTATAACAACATGCTTATTGGCAACTCTGGCCTAGGATCAAGAGAATGATCAGTAATTTACAAGAAAACAACTCCACAAACAGGAAGAACCTGTACTTTGATGGTGCCCATCATCCTGTAGTTGGCCAGGTAGAACTAATATACAACCATCAAAGCCAGATCAATGTAAATGTCAATGTAATCTAAAAATGTAGTCCCTTAGTTGGATATTTAACTGATACAAAGTGAATGCAATGTATGCATCACAAGGCTTTTGAATAGGAGTGTTTTTAGAAGAAGCACTGTGAGTGATCCACACACTGGTGACCTCATGGTGTTGTGTGCTCTACAGTTACTACATCCACCCACTGCTGACCTCATGGTGTAGTGTCCTCTACAGTTACTACATCCACACACTGGTGACCTCTCATGGTGTAGTGTCCTCTACAGTTACTACATCCACACACTGCTGACCTCATGGTGTAGTGTCCTCTACAGTTACTACATCCACCCACTGGTGACCTCTCATGGTGTAGTGTCCTCTACAGTTACTACATCCACCCACTGGTGACCTCTCATGGTGTAGTGTCCTCTACACTTACTACATCAACCCAATGGTGACCTCTCATGATGTAGTGTCCTCTACAGTTACTACATCCACCCACTGGTGATCTCTCATGATGTAGTGTCCTCTACAGTTACTACATCCACACACTGCTGACCTCATGGTGTAGTGTCCTCTACAGTTACTACATCCACCCACTGGTGATCTCTCATGGTGTAGTGTCCTCCACTGTTACTACATCCACCCACTGGTGACCTCTCATGGTGTAGTGTCCTCCACTGTTACTACATCCACCCACTGGTGACCTCTCATGATGTAGTGTCCTCTACACTTACTACATCAACCCACTGGTGACCTCATGGTGTAGTGTCCTCTACAGTTACTACATCAACCCACTGGTGACCTCTCATGGTGTAGTGTCCTCTACAGTTACTACATCCACCCACTGGTGACCTCTCATGATGTAGTGTCCTCTACACTTACTACATCAACCCACTGGTGACCTCATGGTGTAGTGTCCTCTACAGTTACTACATCAACCCACTGGTGACCTCTCATGGTGTAGTGTCCTCCACAGTAACTATACAATATTTTCTCTGTCTGTCTGCTTCATCAGTTAGTATCTGTCATTGTGCTGTCCCAAAACAAGTAACCTTTAATTAACTAGGCAAGTCAGTTAAGAACAAATACTTATTTACAATGACAGCCTGCACCGGCCAAACCTGGACGATGCTGGGCCAATTGTGCGCCGCCCTATTGGACTCCCAATCACGGCCGGTTGTGATACAGCCTGGATTCAAACCAGGGTGTCTGTAGTGACACCTCAAGCACTGAGATGCAGTGTCTTAGACCGCTGTGGCACTCAGGAGCCCCACTCATACCACACAAGATGAAGACACAAAAGAAGTGAGAATTCTTAGTAAAATATACATTATTTATTATTGATAAAATGTAACAGTAACTGTTAAATATAACAGATGTGATCAATGATCTGATCATACACAAGACCTTTATGAATAAAAGGGTTAAAACATGTGATTTCTGATGCTCATACAACAAGATTATACCATTAAACTCTGCCAACACAGATGATTTCATATACAAATAGGTTATGTAAAATAATAAACTAGGTGGTTCCAGCCCTGAATGCTGATTGGCTGACAACTGTAGTATGTCAGACCGTATACTATCGGTATGACAATAAATTATATTTTTTATTGCTCTAATTATGTTGGTAACCAGTTTATAATAGCAATAAGGCTCCTCGGGGGTTTGTCATATGTGGCCAATATACCATGGCTCAGGGCTGTGTCCAGGTGCTCCGCGTTGCTTATATCCTTCATTTATTATACTTTTCAGCACAGAGAAATGTCTGATAAAATTCAGGTAGTTGGATAAACTTAGAGATAGCAGGGTTCCAGCATGTTTGCATTCTCCTCCGTCAATGAAGATAGCAGCACAGACTCTTCGTCCTGTGTACCCTTGTGATGAACACTATTCCTATGACCTTTTCTTGTTCAATCGTTCCGCTCTTTCCCTGTAGAGAAGAAATAAAGTTATGTCATCCATTTCTTATACCATCGTTTTACCTAATATCCTTATGATAAACCCTACACACACTGTCAGTATAATTCAATTCCATGGAACCAAATAATTTTATCCTGAAAAAATATGAATGAATTCTTACCTCAGCTTGCGAACAGCTTTCATAACCCAGCCGTTGGTGGGATCCATACATGGGAATCTCCCTCTGACAGTGTGGAAACTGGAAGAGAACATGTTGAAGAGACAACATCAGTCAATCATCAGTGCTTTACAGGCTTACATCTCTATAATATCACATCGCAAATGAATCAATGCAAATAATATCAAGTTATCAAATTGTTTTACTTCTGTTGTACAATTATTTTATACTTAATGATATACTTAAATTGAAGAAATACTACATGTGTTACAATTAATATTATCATTTTACTTGCAATTTGTCCCAGTTCTACTGTTAGGCCTTCTAGAGTCACTCACATGATAGCATCAATGTTGCACCCGTCTTTCACTGTCTGTATGGAAAAGCCAAGGATGAGACGAATGTCTATCCTCCCCTGGGAATAACTCGTACAACAGCCTCTAGGAAAACCTATTGAGCAAAAAGACAAGAAACGTTATCTTGTATAGCAATTAAAAAACACCATTTGCAAAAAACAAAGACAGACGGACTAAGACACAACTTTCACAGCAGAATATTGACCTTGTTTAGCTGCAGAAGCCTCAGTAGTGAACAGCCCCACAGTCAGGAGCACGAGCAGCACAATAATAGGGGCTCTGATCAGGGCCATCTCTTCTTCTGTGGTGCTGTGATGTGATGAGCTGCTGTCTTCAGACAAAGAGCTTCAGTGGCTGTGTGAGGTCCTACTCCTCACCAGAGCCATATATATACTCCTGGTGCAGGTAGAGGCTTATTCTCTGAGAGGGAGAAATGGGCTTTCCTACCCACGCCTTCAAACCAAAGTTCCACAGCAGAATTTCCCCATCACATTCCCCAATGAACAAAAAAGGGAAACAAGATTCTTGAACAGAACAAGAGGGAGGATGTTTGAACAACTTTTACATGTTTATTTATATACAGCATTTATTCTGGGCTGATTGAAATGCACGACAATATTAGTGTACCTAAATGATTGTACCTTTGTTGAAGTCTCCTGGGTTAAGGAATACATTTTGGGATTATGTTAAGTGAGTTTGTGTTTTATATTATATCTCAGAATGTCTTTATTCTGGTGCTGGGGACCCAAAGGGTTTAGTTTTGCACTACACACCTGTTTCCACTAATTACGTCATCATCAAAACCCTGCTCAGACGTTGCATGCATCAACCAATGGTTGTGTGGGATGTCATCGACCGTGCTGTCAAGCACCAGATTGCTAATAGAACATGTGGTTAGTTCATACTTAAAATACCTATCCAGGCATTGTAAGATCTAGCATGCATCAGCAACGCCTAGGCAGAGGAACACTCCCAATGATTAGTGGAATCAGGTGTCTCGTGCTACGGCAATAACAGAAAAGTGCACACCTTTTGGGTCCCCATTAAGAAACACAGTTCTATCCTATGATCCTATATGAACTAGTTATAAATACAAGGAGTGTAGGGTGAATTACATGCCAACCACTGTACCTCAATTGAACAACATATCAATTCTACATTATAATGCCCTTTAACCCTCATAACCAAAGGATGTGGGAGATGTGTCAATCATATAAAAACCTTTGTATTTTGATTCAGACAGAGAATAACTGTGGTCTCAAATTAATAGCCTGTTTACGCCCCCATTCATCAATCTAAGTGACAGTAAATAAAATCCCCATCAAAATACGTCAGTTTAAATTAGAGATATCAGATTTTTGAATGAGCTGCTTCTCAATCCACCACATCCACATATGCAGTGAAAGATGTCAGACCATGAGAATTCCCCAAAATCTGTCTTCTCACAAAAACGTCTGTAGCGTCTGAATGGTTCTCCAGATCTCTGTTTTGATCTACGTCCCCCACAAGTAACACTGATGTGTCAACTTCTGTCTG
This sequence comes from Oncorhynchus nerka, assembly GCF_034236695.1. NCBI lineage: Eukaryota > Metazoa > Chordata > Actinopteri > Salmoniformes > Salmonidae > Oncorhynchus > Oncorhynchus nerka. Next base: position 39,327,969 of record NC_088424.1, read on the forward strand.
TAGTGTCTGAACCGTTTGGACTACAAACTAATACTCCACTAAATACCACACTGACTCTCACCAACACGATGGTGTTCTCCGTTTTTCTCTACGAGCCCCACAAGTGTCACGGGACTCGTCTGAAGATACCAACACAAATGAATAGACGTATGGAGGTAGTTTTGTGCCACCAAAAACATGGGGATAAAAATGTATCCCAAAAAAAACAAAATATTTCCTGAGTGTTCTTATATCTCCTATAAAAAGGACAGACACTTCAAAACCTGATTCCTTATGACTTATCTTTTTACTGTCTTTTCTTGTGATTTATCAATGTGTTATTCAATTCTTTCTATTGGCTATAGTAGCAAAGGAAAATTGCAACATTTTATTAATTATTTCTGATACCTAAAGGGGTCCTAAAATTCAACATCAAATAGCTAAATGATCCATGGTGTGACCATGTGAAGACATATCCATATGTTAGATTAGTAGAACACCCTCCCACCCCCGAAATCGGTCAGACTTTTAGGGGTTTTAACACCTTTGCTGTGGTTATGTATGTTTGTGTAACCATGTACCCACATCAGTGAAACCACCACAGATCACATCATAGAACATACTGTATGTACAGTTATCAGATGTATCAGTTGGTCTAGGAGGAAACACAGTGCATTGTGCGCCACACAGAGGAGGCTGATGGAAGGAGCTATAGGAGGACGGGCTCATTCTAATGGCCAAAATGGAATTGATGAAATGGTCCCAATGTCACGTTCTGACCTTTATTTCCTTTGTTTTGTCATTATTTAGTATGGTCAGGGCGTGAGTTGGGTGGGCAGTCTATGTTTGTTTTTCTATGATTTGGGTATTTCTATGTTTCGGCCTAGTATGGTTCTCAATCAGAGGCAGGTGTCATTAGTTGTCTCTGATTGAGAATCATACTTAGGTAGCCTGGGTTTCACTGTGTGTTGGTGGGTGAATGTTCCTGTCTCTGTGTTTGCACCAGATAGGACTGTTTTTGGTTTTCCACATTTATTGTTTTGTTAGTTATTTCATGTCTAGTTCCTTTATTAAAGAACATGAATAACCACCACGTTGCATTTTGGTCCGCTTCTCCTTCACCACAGGAAAACCCTTACACCAAAACACATCAAACACATGGAAACAACGTGTTTGACTCTTTTCCATTGATTCCATTCCAGCCATTACAATGAGCCTGTCCTCCTAAAGCCCCTCTCACCAGCCTCCTCTAGCGCCACTGTGATAAAGTCTATTGAGTCAAACCATGGAACTGCCCCTGTTTATGTCCTATGAAGCTGTGAAAGGGCACATTTGGGGTGGTGATATTTATAAAAAAATATGTGATGATTTAGATATCAACCAAACCAGAGAATCACCACAGAACCAGTAAAGAACTTTAATTTCACCACAGGGTGTTGCACTGAGGATCAGCAAGAACTTTTCTTACAAGACGTATGACAACAATGATGACATAATGACCCCAGGGCTCTGAGTTGTAATTCCTAATTCTACAGCTCTGACTGATGGTCAACATTCTATACTAGAGGAACACTCCTCTAACCTGTTCAGCAGGGAATTTCAAATGGCGAATGTGAAGGGGAACTTTCAGGTGTGACTTTGTTTGGGTAGTAAATACACACAGCAGGGAAATACAAGAGGAATTCAATCTCCTATCTGATCAATCTAATTGTCATGTCTGTGTGTGCGTCTGTGTCTTTGTGTGTGTGACTTAGACTTCGTGCACTGAAGTACATGGATGTGGGCTGTTAATAATATGGTTATTTTCTAAGTCAGAGGAACACAGAATGTGTTGAGGCCTCAACTCAAATGGGGAAAAGTGTTTCTGTGACAACTAAACAGGTCATGATGAAGGAGTTTTAACAGTTCCTCTTCAGTTGTTGCATCATAACTGTCCCTGTTACAACCACAACTTTTTCCCCCTTGAGTTTGTCACAATGCATTAATTGGGACATTATCATGTGTTATATGAATATTGAGACATTTAACACATTGGTGCTGTTTTTTTGCAATGTATAACCTCACACAACTACCATGCGAAACCTGGGACAAAGTGGGACTCTACATTCACAGAACAATTGAAGACTACTTCAATGAGCTGAAGAGATGAGTAAAAGTTGAACTCACACCCACTGATACTTGCTTAATATACTATAGAACAAAGGATTCCTGCAATTCAGAAGTTCATATTTCATATCATTAGCTCTTATTACAGTAAGATGAGATACATGGAAAAGTACAGTGTCTTAAGTTATTACACCCCTTGATTTTTTCCACATTTTGTTGTGTTACAGCCTGAAATTAAAATGGATAAAATTGAGACTGTGTGTCACTGGACTAGACAATATACCCCAGCAAATTAATAAAAAAGGAGGCAATAAGTATTCAACCCCTTTGTTATGGCTAGCCTAAATAAGTTCAGGAGTAAAAATGGTCTTAACTCATAATTATTGCACACAGTGAGGCCATGCAACTTATCAAGTTTAAGGTAAGACCCAGGCGCAGACAGCGTCAAAGTAAATAAAGTTGTACTCAAACAGGGGCAGGCAAAAGGACAGGTCAAGGGCAGAGGTCAGATTCCAGGTAGGTGGGGCAAAGGTACAGGACGGCAGGCAGGCTCAGGGTCAGGCAGAGGTCAGATTCCAGGTAGGTGGGGCAAAGGTACAGGACGGCAGGCAGGCTCAGGGTCAGGCAGAGGTCAGATTCCAGGTAGGTGGGGAAAAGGTACAGGACGGCAGGCAGGCTCAGGGTCAGGCAGAGGTCAGATTCCAGGTAGCTGGGGCAAAGGTACAGGACGGCAGGCAGGCTCAGGGTCAGGCAGAGGTCAGATTCCAGGTAGCTGGGGCAAAGGTACAGGACGGCAGGCAGGCTCAGGGTCAGGCAGAGGTCAGATTCCAGGTAGGTGGGGCAAAGGTACAGGACGGCAGGCAGGCAGGCTCAGGGTCAGGCAGAGGTCAGATTCCAGGCAGCTGGGGCAAAGGTACAGGACGGCAGGCAGGCAGGCAGGCTCAGGGTCAGGCAGAGGTCAGTTTCCAGGTAGGTGGGGCAAAGGTACAGGACGGCAGGCAGGCTCAGGTCAGGGCAGGCAGGTCAAAACCAGGAAACTAGAATGCAGGGATTATAGCAAAGACAGGAGCAAGGGGAAAAACGCTGGTTTGAACGAACAAAAATAACTGGCAACAGACAGAACTCAGGTATAAATAAACAGGGGATAATGGGGAAGATGGGTGACACCTGGAGGGGGGTGGAGACAATCACAAAGACAGGTGAAACAGATCAGGGGGTGACAATCGTGTTCAACATGATTTTTGAATGACTACCTCATCTCTGTACCCCACACATACAATTATGCTTAAGGCCCCTCAGTTGAATTGTGAATTTCAAACACAGATTCAACTACAAAGACCAGGGAGGTTTTCCACTGCCTCCCAAAGAAGAGCTCCTATTGCTAGATGGGTCAAAATAAAATAAAAAAACAGACATTGAATATCCCTTTGAGCATGGTGATGTTATTAATTACAATTTGGATGGTGTATCAATACTACAAAGATACAGGCATCCTTCCTAACTCAGTTTCTGGAGAGGACGGAAACCACTCAGGGATTTCACCATGAGGCAAATAGTGACTTTAAAAAAGTTACAGAGTTGAATAATGGCTGTGAAAGGAGAAAACTGAGGATGGATCAACATTGTAGTTGCTCCACAATACTAACATGCGAGGACAGACGATGGGAGATGAGAAGCAAGTACAGGGGGGAATAATTCATAAATAACGGAGATGAAACAAAACAAGGACAGTGCTGCACTGTCGGAACTAGAAGCACAAGCTACACTCGCAATAACATCTGCTAACCATGTGTAAGTGACCAATACATTTTGCTTTGGATTTGATTTGAATCACTTTTGGCAGCTATTAAAGCGGTGAATCGTTCTGGGTCCCTAAGAGCATTGCACACCTGGATTTTACAATATTTGTCCATTATTTCTTTAAATATTCTTCCAAACTGTAACTAGGCCCTCAGGAACATTCACTATAACTCCTACATACAGTAGGCCTTCTAATCACAACGCACTAAATGTGTTTGAATTGAACAATCAAACTTCTTTTGAAGGCTACTTGTACATTACATCACATCGTCACACAATCCCAACATTATGTAATCCTCTATTATACAATGATAACGTCTCCCTTAGAATTTTGCTGACATGCAGTTTTTTTTACCTTAATTTAACTAGGCAAGTCAGTTAAGAACAATTTCTTATTTTCAATGACGGCCAAGGAACAGTGGGTTAACTGCCTTGTTCAGGGGCAGAATGACAGATTTGTACCTCGTCAGCTCGTGGATTTGAACTTGCAACCTTTCAAATACTAGCCCAATGCTCTAACCACTAGGCTACCCTGCCTCATCATTGTATAGTTGCCATAAATTCTTAATCCGGGCCCAGAGTGGAAGGGAGTTTACCAAGGTACCAACAATGTGACCTATGTGTCAAACTTCCCTGACCCAAATACATGTCAAGACTGAAGTTTCCACCTTGTTCCACAACCGCTGGGTCTGCGGTCCAGAAAAGGGCATCATATTTCCAACTGAGAAAGTATTTAAACTAGAATTCCAGATCATTGGATCAGATCATCTTGGAATCTCATTCTGAGGAGAGAGTTCCAGGTATCTGTTGAACTTCACTACCTGCCTCGACCTCTGAAGCTGACAAGATGGCAAAGCTTGCTGTGACTCTCTCTACTCTGCTGCTGCTGTTGTTGGCACTGATGACTCTGGGTGAAACTAGTAAATAGGACAGGAACTGTCATCTAATGTGCTGTTTGCTACCATCAGTGTCAAAGCAAATCAAATCAAAGTTTATTTGTTACGTTCGCCGAATACACCTTTTTGAAATGCTTACTTACAAGCCCTGATCAACAGTGCAATTTTTCAGTAAAAAATAGGTATTAGGTGAACAATAGATACGTAAAGAAATAAAAATATCAGTAAAAGACAGTGAATAATAACAGTAGTGACGCTATAACAAGGCTATATACAGTAGGAAGGCTGTATACAGTAGCGAGTCTATATACAGTAGCGAGTCTATATACAGACACCGGTTAGTCAGGCTAATTGAGGTAGTATGTACATGAATGTATAGTAAAAGTGACTATGCATGTATGATAAACAGAGAGTAGCAGCAGCGTAAAAGAGGGGTTGGGGGGGAGACAATGCAAAGAGTCCGGGTGGCCATTTGATTACTTGTTCAGGACTCTTATGGCTTGGGGGTAAAAGCCCCCCTCCAAAGGTGCGGACTCCGGCCGCAAACCTGAACCTATAGGGAAGAGTCCGGGTGGGCATCTACTCTCGGTGGGGGCTCCGGTGGGGGCTCCGGTGCAGGACGCAGACCCGCTCCACTTAAGGCCCCCCCCACTTCGGTGGCGCCTCTGATGCAGTGATAGTCGCCGGGACCTCCGGACCGTAGATCGTCGCCAGAGGCTCTGGACTGGAAACCCTCGCCAGAGGCTCTGGACTGGGAACCCTCGCTGAAGGCTCTGGACTGGGAACCCCCGCCGAAGGCTCTGGAATGGGAACACTTGCCGAAGGCTCTGGACTGGGAACCCTCGCCGCAGGCTCTGGACTGCCAACCGTCGCCAGAGGCGCCGAATTGGGGATCATCGCCGGAGACTCTGGACTGGGGACCGTTACCGGAGGCTCTGGACTGGGGACCGTCGCCGGAGGCTCTGGACTAGGGACCGTCGCCGGATGCTCTGGACTGGGGACCGTTGCCGGAGGCTCTGGACTGGGGACCGTCGCTGGAGGCTCCTTTTCCTGGATCATCACTGCAGGCTTCGTGCCATGGATCATCACTACAGGCTCCGGGCCATGGATCATCACTGGAGGCTTAGTGCCATGGATCATCACTGGAGGCTTTGTGCCATGGATCATCACTACAGGCTCCGGGCCATGGATCATCACTGGAGGCTTCGTGCCATGGATCATCACTGGAGGCTTTGGGCCATGGATCATCACTGGAGGCTTCGTGCCATGGATCATCACTGGAGGCTTTGTACATGGAGCCGGAACAGGTCTCATCGGACTGAGGAGACGTATTAGAAGCCTGGTGCGTGGAACTGGAACAGGTCTCACGGACTGGGGAGATGCACTGGACGCCTGGTGCGTGGAGCAGGCACCGGATACACTGGGCCGTGGAGGCGCACTGGAGGTCTCGAGCGTAGAGCTGGCACAACCCGTCCTGGCTGGATGCTTACTTTCGGGGTGCTGGCACAGGACTCACTGGGCAGTGAAGGCGCACCGGAGACACAGTACACAGAGCCGGCGCAGGATATCCTGGGCCGAAGAGACGCACCGGAGACCAGGAGCGCTGAGCCGACACCATCCGACCTGGCTGAATGCCCACTCTAGCACGGCAAATGCGAGGAGCTGGCACAGAGCGCACCGCTGTGAATGCACACTGGAGACAGTGCGCATCACCGCATAACACGGTGCCTGACCAGTCACACTCTCCCTACGGTAAGCACGGAAAATTGGCTCAGGTCTGTGTTGAATTTGGTGTAGGCTAGCCTGTGTTGGGGTTGGTGTAGGCTAGCCTGTGCTGGGCTTGGTGTAGGCTAGCCTGTGTTGGGCTTGGTGTAGGCTAGCCTGTGCTGGGCTTGGTGTAGGCTAGCCTGTGTTGGGATTGGTTTAGGCTACCCTGTGCTGGGCTTGGTGTCGGCTAGCCTGTGTTGGGCTTGGTGTAGGCTAGCCTGTGCTGGGCTTGGTGTAGACTAGCCTGTGTTGGGCTTGGTGTAGGCTAGCCTGTGTTAGGATTGGTGTAGGCTAGCCTGTGCCCACGTTTCACACCTTTCCCACACAGGGCCAATGCAGTCATGTTTGCTGGTTAGGCTAATTCTACATTAATGAAATGATTTCAGCATGAGGAGAGGAAGAAAACAACTCATTGAATCATACTAAAGACTGCATTATCCTTGAAACATGACAAAAGAAGCCTACGTTGATAATAACTTATTGACCACCATATCTTCTCTAGGGTAGGGGGCAGCATTGGGAATTTTGGATGAAAAGCATGCCCAAATTAACCTGCCTACTACTCAGCCATAAAAGCTAGAATATGCATATAATTAGTAGATTTGGATAGAAAACACTCTGAAGTTTCTAAAACAGTTTGAATAATGTCTGTGTGTATAACAGAACTCATATGGCAGGCAAAAACCTGAGAAAAAAATCCAACCAGGAAGTGGGAAATCTGAGGTTTGTAGTTTTTCAACTCTTGGCCTATTGAATACACAGTGTCTATGGGGTCATATTGCACTTCCTAAGGCTTCCACTAGATGTCAACAGTCTTTAGAACCTTTGATGCTTCTACTGTGCAGTGGAGGCGAATGAGAGGGGAATGAGTCAGATGTCTGTCAGAGAGCTCAGTCTCGCACGTTCACATGATAGTTAGCATGCATTTCTACAGACAAAGGAATTCTCCGGTTGGAACATTATCGAAGATTTATGTGAAAAACATCCTAAAGACTGATTCTATACTTCGTTTGACATGTTTCTACAGACTGTAACGGAACTTTTTGACTTTTCGTCTGCTCCTAGTGATCGCGTGTCATGAATTTGGAATACTGGGCTGAACGCACTAACAAAAAGGAGGTATTTGGACATAAATTAAGGACTTTATCGAACAAAACAAACATTTATTGTGGAACTGTGATTCCTGGGAGTGCTTTCTGATGAATATCATCAAAGGTAAGTTAATATTTATAATGCTATTTCTGACTTCTGTTGACTACACAACATGGCGGATATCTGTTTGGGTTGTTTTGGTCTCTGAGCGCTGTACTCAGATTATTGCATGGTTTGCTTTTTCCGTAAAGTTTTTTTGATATCTGACACAGCGGTTGCATTAAGGAGAAGTGGATCTAAAATTCCATGCATAACAGTTGTATCTTTTAGCAATGTTCATTATGAGGATTTCTGTAAGTTGATGTGGCTCTCTGCAAAATCACCAGATGTTTTGGAACTACTGAACATAACGCGTCAATGTAAACTGAGATTTCTGGATATAAATATGAACTTTATCGAGGGGTGGGCCGATACAAACATGTATTGTGTAACATGAAGTCCTATGAGTGTCATCTGATGAAGATCATCAAAGGTTAGTGATTCATTTAATCTCTATTTCTGCTTTTTGTGACTCCTCTCTTTGGCTGGAAAATGGCTGTGTTTTTCTGTGACTTGGCTCTGACGTAACATAATGGTTTGGTTTGCTTTCGTCGTAAAGCCTTTTTGAAACCGGACACTGTGCCTGGTTATACAACAAGTGAATCTTTAAAATGGTGTAAAATACTTGTATGTTTGAGGAATTTTAATTATGGGATTTATTTATGTTGTTTTCTGAGCGTCCCACATACCCTAGAGAGGATATATTATTGATTAAATTCTGTATCAATGAATGAAAAAGAAAATATGGTTATGAGACTCGCTGGGCTGTCCACCTGTAACATGAATGCTCACGGCAGATGTTGGATCAATATCCACCTTCGTGACATGGCACGCAGGCACACACACACACACACACACACACACACACACACACACACACACACACACACACACACACACACACACACACACACACACACACACACACACACACACACACACACACAAAGAAGTTATTAAGAACCTGGTTCAAGGAGAACCCTTTTGGGTTCCATGTACAACCCTTAACACAGAGGGTTCAACATGGAACCCAAAATGGATCTATGTGGAAATAAAAAAGGGTTCTCCCCGGAACCAAAAACTCCTACGGGGAGAGCCGATGAGCCGTTTTGGAACCAATTTTTCTAAGAGGGTACATACCCATCTAACTGCCTGTCAGATTGATTTAAGTGGGAAACACATCATGATCTACATCACACCGGGTCAATGAACAGCCCCCCCCCAAACCTCAAACCCCTGGCGGTTAGAGAGAGAGAGATAGGGCAGGGGAAGGAGGAGAGAGAGGCAGAGAGAGGAGGGAGAGAGAGAGACAGGGAGATAGGGAGAGGGAGGAAGAAAGAGAGAGAGATTGAGAGAAAGAGGGAGTAGAGTTGGGGAGAGAGGGGAGAGAAAGAGAGACGGTTAGGGGGAGAGAGCAGGGAGAGAAAGAGATGGAGGAAGAGTGGGAGAGAGGGAAAAGGAGGTAGAGAGAGAGATGGGGAGAGAGGGAAGGAGAGAGATGGTGATAGGGATGAAGAGAGAGAGAGGAAGAGAGCATTTCCATCAGCATGTTTGGCTGCATGTCTGTTATGGTTGAGTTGACACACCGGGTCAATAACAGTTGTAATGAGTTTTGGTTCATGTTTCTGAATTGTGATTTATCTGAGATGCAGACTACATGGTGTTTTCATACCTCAGACGTTTGATATTCCTATTTAATTGTCCAATGGACTTGGCCTAACAAATATATTCGGTTTAGCACATATAAAGATAACTATGTATTTACTTCCTGTAAATTGACCAATATATTAATACTAGCCTCACCCAGCCCTATGGCAGTAAATCATTGCATCAGATTTTGCAATTCAATGCAATTGTCACGTCTGCTCCCGCTCCCCCTCCCTGGCGCTCGAAGGCACCAGGCTCCCCAGTATTACGCACTCCTGCCACCGTCAGTACGCACACCTGCCTTTCCCCATCATGTGCATCAGTGTATTATTGGACTCACCTGGACTCACCTGTTTATTACCACCCCTCTATTTGTCAGTTCCCCATCTCTGTTCCCGACTGCATTGTTTGAAACAGGAATTTCACTGCTTTGGTAGCAGAGACAACAGTGTGTGTTGTGACACAGTTTGGAATTTGGGAATTTAACACTGATTGATGTGGGTCTAGGAGTGGGTCTAGGGCAGGGGTGTCAAAGTCAAATGGACGGAGGGCCAAATAAAAAAATCAGCTACAAGACGAGGGCCGGACTGTTCGAATGTTCATTGAAAATTTTTTAAATGACGCATATAGTCTAGTGAACCTAATTGAACCTACTGAAAACCTAACAAATATATTACAATATGATCAGATAAATAAAGCAATATTTTCTTATGGCTCTGTCAGTAATCTTTAATTTTCAACAGACACAAAAGACAAATTTCCTTTATATAAATATCCCCATAACATGAACATTAAATGAAAGAAACCGGTATTCAAGGCACCATCAGTAGACTATATTTTCTATTTTAGCAAAAGTGGGCTAAATTTACTTCAAAGAAAAAACAATAATAGCAATTTTCTATCATCCACTCAACTGAAATATTTTTAAAATATAATTGGATTGAAATACAAAAAAATAAAGTGCAAAAATCTATTAATCAAAGGAGGCCTCGTTTTAATTCCTCTGCCTTTTGTAGCCTTTGTTCCATGTCCATATTCTTGTTTTTGTCCGCGTGTTTCGTTTCATAATGTCGTCTCAGATTATACTCTTTCAGTACCGCCACACTTTCTCCACACAGAAGACACACAGGTTTTCCAGCTACCTTCGTGAACATATACTCCGACTCCCACCTTGTTTGAAACCCCGGTTCTCAGTATCCACCTTCCGTTTTGCCATTTTTGATGGGTATCTGAAAGTTAATTTTACTGTGATGCTGACGACTGCTGTGCCAATAAATATTGAAATGAAGCAGCCTACTGCTCGGTGCGTCACCTTTGCATTGTGGGAAATGTAGTATTGGTGCGTGTAAAAGATCTGCGGGCTGCCGGCTTGCTGCGGGCCGGTTCTAATAATAAATCAAGATCATCCCAGGGGCCGTAAAAACCTTCTTGAAGCGGGCCTTGACTCTGACATATGTGGTCTAGGGTGTCAGGTAGGGTGGAGGTGATATGGTCCTTGACTCAGTGCTGATGTCATTGGTTCCCCTTGATTGTGCTACCTTAATAGATGATTATGAACAGCTCTTGTAAATAGTCATATATCTGAGTGTTTTGAATGAATATGCATTTGTCACAACATCAACTCTTTCCTAAAACCTCAAAAGGAACAAGAAGAAACAGTTGTATGAAACTCCTGTTGTTAGCCAGGTAGAAGTTATTGTACAACCATCAAGGCAGGGTCTGTGTAGATTTCAATGTAATCCAAAAATAACAACTTGGAGCTTAAACACCATAGACATACAAAGTGAATATACTGTATGTCATCTCTACAAGGCCTTTGGAATAGGAGTGTTTTTTAAGAAACTGTGAGAGTGATTCACCCTCTGCTGACCTCTCATGGTGTAGTGTCCTCCACTGTTACTACATCCACACACTGGTGACCTCTCATGGTGTTGTGTCCTCCACTGTTACTACATCAATCCATTGGTGACCTCTCATGGTGTAGTGTCCTCTACAGTTACTACATCCACACACTGGTGACCTCTCATGGTGTAGTGTCCTCCACAGTTACTACATCAATCCATTGGTGACCTCTCATGGTGTAGTGTCCTCCACTGTTACTACATCCACACACTGGTGACCTCTCATGGTGTAGTGTCCTCCACAGTTACTACATCCACCTACTGGTGACCTCTGTCATGACGTTGCCCTCTTTGGGTACAGTAAGCCCCATCCCCCTCTCCCTGTCTCCTACACTCAGGTTGCTGTGGTCAGAGAGAGGTCGTAAATTCATGGAGGTGATTATCTCCTCATCTCCACAGTACAGAGAGTAGAGTTTTCATTGAAGAGATCAAATAAATTTCTTCCACCTCACAGAACTTGAGGTCCGAACAACATTTATGTTCTGGAGAAGATATAAAAGATCGGAGAAGAATCCAGCTACGATCTGGTCCATTTGGTACAATTTTGTGAAACTCATGGGAGACAATTACGGCCACATTACCATAACATTGTTTATTTAACCTCTTAAGTCGACCCTCTACTTTTTTGAACATTCTGTTAAAAATCGCGCAACATTTCAGCGCCCTGCTACTCATGCCAGGAATATAGTATATGCATTTGCTTAGTCTGTGTGGATAGAAAACACTCAGACGTTTAAAAAACTGGTTAAATCACTGCTGTGGCTTTACCAGAACGGCATTTACATCGAAAAGCACAGGAAAAACTGATCACTGAAAATGGGAAAATATATCCATGCGCTACTTGAACCCATTGATAAACGTGAACCACAATTAATTGACTGAGGTTGCAGTACCTACAGCTTCCACACGGTGTCTAGAGTCTTGTCATTTCCCTTCAAGTTTTTTCTTGGTCAAACACATACAGGACACCGTATCTCCTCCGGTCTAGGACCGGATATTTTCGTTGAGTTTCTAGCCGGACATTTTTCCAGACGGACAGCTAATGATCTTTACATCGCCTCCTGATGAATTTTATCGCTTATTAACGTTTACTAATACCTAAAGTTGCATTACAAACGTATTTCAAGTGTTTTGTGAAAGTTTATCGTCGACTTTTTGAATTTTAAAAAATGACGTTACGTTTTGAAACAATGTTTTTTCGTTTATCACACAGTCTACATATAACGATATCTAGGCTTTATATGGACCGATTTAATCGAAATAAAGACCCAAATAGTGTTTATGGGACATCTAGGAGTGCCAACAAAGAAGATGGTGAAAGGTAATGAATGTTTTCTATTTTATTGTGCGGTTTGTGTAACGCCGAAATGCTAATTATTTTGTTTACGTCCCCTGTGGGTCTTTTGGGGTGTTGCATGCTATCAGATAATAGCTTCTCATGCTTTCGCCGAAAAGCATTTTAAAAATCTGACTTGTTGCCTGGATTCACAACGAGTGTAGCTTTAATTCGATACCCTGCATGTGTATTTTAATGAACTTTTGAGTTTTAACTAATACTATTAGCATTTAGCGTAGTGCATTTGCATTTCCAGAGCTCTAGTTGGGACGCAAGCGTCCCGAGTAGAAGCAACAGGTTAAGAGCCTTAGATATGAGGTTTACATCTAATTGTTGTATAAGATGAATGAGTGAGGATGAAACTGTTTGTAAAATTGTGTAATGTGATTTTGGACTATTTAATGAAGGAAACTCCAATTCCCTTTTGAGTTTAACTTCTTGATGCACCCATCCCGTTAGCGGGATCATTTACGTCAACATCCGCTGGATTGCAGCCCGCCAAATTCAAATTATATTACTAAAAATATTTAATTTTCATAAAATCACAAGTGCAATGTAGCAAAACACAGCTTAGCTTGTTGTTAATCCACCTGGGGTGTCAGATTTCAATAAAGCTTTTCAGCGAAAGGTATCAAAGCGTTTATGTAAGAACATCTCTCTCAGTAGACAAAATATTACAAACAGCTAGCCGCCAAGTAGATTGGTCACGAAAGTCAGAAAAGCAATAAATTAATATATATAATATATATATATAATCGATAATATATCAACCGGGACTTTAGCTTCGTCAATAGGAGAGAGAGACACAATGGCTGCTCCAAACTGTTGCGCAAGCAAAACTCTGGGGACACCCAGCTATACACTGACGCGATGTGATCTTTCTCGCTCATTTTTCAAAATAAAAGCCTGAAACTATGTCTAAAGACTGTTCACAACATGGGGAAGCCATAGGAAAAGGAATCTGGTTGTGTCACGCCCTGGTCTTAGTATTTTGTGTTTTCTTTATTATTTTGGTCAGGCCAGGGTGTGACATGCGTTTATTGTGGTGTGTTTTGTCTTGGGGTTTTGTTAGGTATTGGGATTGTGGTTTAGTGGGGTTTTCTAGCATAGTCTATGGCTGTCTGAAGTGGTTCTCAATCAGAGGCAGGTGTTTATCGTTGTCTCTGATTGGGAACCATATTTAGGCAGCCATATTCTTTGAGTGTTTCGTGGGTGATTGTTCCTGTCTCTGTGTTAGTTTGCACCAGATAGGCTGTATAGGTTTTCACGTTACGTTTGTTGTTTTTGTATTGTTCTTTTTTTTTCATCGTCATTAAACATGTATCAAGAATACCACGCTGCATTTTGGTCCGACTCTCCTTCATCACAAGAAAACAGTAACAGGTTGATATCCCGTTAAATGGAGGGAAGGCATTCAATGGAACATGGAGCTTTCAAAATAGAGGCCACTTCCTGGTTGAATTTTCCTCAGTTTTTAGCCTGCAATATGGGTTCCGTTATACTCACAGACAATATTTTGACAGTTTTGGAAACTTTAGTGTTTTCTATCCTAATCTGACAATTATATGCATATTCTAGATTTTGGGCCTGAGAAATAGGCAGTTAAATGTGCGTATGTTTTTCCTCCAAAAATCAAAATACTGCCCCCTTCACTCAACAGGTTAACTAAATCAGAGGACCGCCCATGAGCACAGTTAGGACCTGGCGCCATGAGACAGCTTTTTCTGCTCTTCCGAATATAACCCCCACCTTGAGAATTTCTCAACAGACCATGTTGCTCTCAATTACGAGAGGACAAAGGTTGCAGACCAGCTTACCCTGATAACGAGAGGGCCAAGGTTTGAGACCAGACTGCTGAATCTTTTAACCATCCCACGTGGTTAAACTTTTAGACTATCGATACCGACAGAATAAGAACAAGTCTTTGATATTAATTACTAGTCTGCACCTAGGAATTTGGTATCATTGAACGGGAGGATCGACAACCGCCGAAACATCTAATCTATAACGACCTGAATGAATGTCACTCTGAACTATTCATTCTAAACACGACACACAGAGAGAGAGAGAGAGAGGTCGGACACACTCCAACAGAACAAACTTTTCAACAGAGATCCCGACGACACACTGAGCGGAAATATATATATTGATTGCAATTGTTCCCGAATGAGTGAGCGTTCATGTGAAAAGGATTAGCATTTCAATTGTTGGATCACCACAGATAACACCGCTACTCCTACTGCTCTCTCTTCGTCCGCCCACGTGCTCTCGCACACCCCGAGAGCTTCTGGTCAGCGGGGTGGTGGCACCGGGATCCTCATCTCTCCCAAGTGGTCATTCTCTCTTTCTCCCCTTACCCATCTGTCTATCGCCTCCTTTGAATTCCATGCTGTCACAGTTACCAGCCCTTTCAAGCTTAACATCCTTATCATTTATCGCCCTCCAGGTTCCCTCGGAGAGTTCATCAATGAGCTTGATGCCTTGATAAGCTCCTTTCCTGAGGACGGCTCACCTCTCACAGTTCTGGGCGACTTTAACCTCCCCACGTCTACCTTTGACTCATTCCTCTCTGCCTCCTTCTTTCCACTCCTCTCCTCTTTTGACCTCACCCTCTCACCTTCCCCCTACTCACAAGGCAGGCAATACGCTCGACCTCATCTTTACTAGATGCTGTTCTTCCACTAACCTCACTGCAACTCCCCTCCAAGTCTCCGACCACTACCTTGTATCCTTTTCCCTCTCGCTCTCATCCAACACTTCCCACACTGCCCCTACTCGGATGGTATCGCGCCGTCCCAACCTTCGCTCTCTCTCCCCCGCTACTCTCTCCTCTTCCATCCTATCATCTCTTCCCTCTGCTCAAACCTTCTCCAACCTATCTCCTGATTCTGCCTCCTCAACCCTCCTCTCCTCCCTTTCTGCATCCTTTGACTCTCTATGTCCCCTATCCTCCAGGCCGGCTCGGTCCTCCCCTCCCGCTCCGTGGCTCGACGACTCATTGCGAGCTCACAGAACAGGGCTCCGGGCTGCCGAGCGGAAATGGAGGAAAACTCGCCTCCCTGCGGACCTGGCATCCTTTCACTCCCTTCTCTCTACATTTTCCTCTTCTGTCTCTGCTGCTAAAGCCACTTTCTACCACTCTAAATTCCAAGCATCTGCCTCTAACCCTAGGAAGCTCTTTGCCACCTTCTCCTCCCTCCTGAATCCTCCTCCCCCTCCCCCTCCTCCCCTCTCTGCAGATGACTTCGTCAACCATTTTGAAAAGAAGGTCGACGACATCCGATCCTCGTTTGCTAAGTCAAACGACACCGCTGGTTCTGCTCACACTGCCCTACCCTGTGCTCTGACCTCTTTCTCCCCTCTCTCTCCAGATGAAATCTCGCGTCTTGTGACGGCCGGCCGCCCAACAACCTGCCCGCTTGACCCTAACCCCTCCTCTCTTCTCCAGACCATTTCCGGAGACCTTCTCCCTTACCTCACCTCGCTCATCAACTCATCCCTGACCCTGGCTACGTCCCTTCCGTCTTCAAGAGAGCGAGATTTGCACCCCTTCTGAAAAAACCTACACTCGATCCCTCCGATGTCAACAACTACAGACCAGTATCCCTTCTTTCTTTTCTCTCCAAAACTCTTGAACGTGCCGTCCTTGGCCAGCTCTCCCGCTATCTCTCTCAGAATGACCTTCTTGATCCAAATCAGTCAGGTTTCAAGACTAGTCATTCAACTGAGACTGCTCTTCTCTGTATCACGGAGGCACTCCGCACTGCTAAAGCTAACTCTCTCTCCTCTGCTCTCATCCTTCTAGACCTATCGGCTGCCTTCGATACTGTGAACCATCAGATCCTCCTCTCCACCCTCTCCGAGTTGGGCATCTCCGGCGCGGCCCACGCTTGGATTGCGTCCTACCTGACAGGTCGCTCCTACCAGGTGGCGTGGCGAGAATCTGTCTCCTCACCACGCGCTCTCACCACTGGCGTCCCCCAGGGCTCTGTTCAAGGCCCTCTCCTATTCTCGCTATACACCAAGTCACTTGGCTCTGTCATAACCTCACATGGTCTCTCCTATCATTGCTATGCAGACGACACACAATTAATCTTCTCCTTTCCCCCTTCTGATGACCAGGTGGCGAATCGCATCTCTGCATGTCTGGCAGACATATCAGTGTGGATGACGGATCATCACCTCAAGCTGAACCTCGGCAAGACGGAGCTGCTCTTCCTCCCGGGGAAGGACTGCCCGTTCCATGATCTCGCCATCACGGTTGACAACTCCATTGTGTCCTCCTCCCAGAGCGCTAAGAACCTTGGCGTGATCCTGGACAACACCCTGTCGTTCTCAACTAACATCAAGGCGGTGGCCCGTTCCTGTAGGTTCATGCTCTACAACATCCGCAGAGTACGACCCTGCCTCACACAGGAAGCGGCGCAGGTCCTAATCCAGGCACTTGTCATCTCCCGTCTGGATTACTGCAACTCGCTGTTGGCTGGGCTCCCTGCCTGTGCCATTAAACCCCTACAACTCATCCAGAACGCCGCAGCCCGTCTGGTGTTCAACCTTCCCAAGTTCTCTCACGTCACCCCGCTCCTCCGCTCCCTCCACTGGCTTCCAGTTGAAGCTCGCATCCGCTACAAGACCATGGTGCTTGCCTACGGAGCTGTGAGGGGAACGGCACCTCAGTACCTCCAGGCTCTGATCAGGCCCTACACCCAAACAAGGGCACTGCGTTCATCCACCTCTGGCCTGCTCGCCTCCCTACCACTGAGGAAGTACAGTTCCCGCGCAGCCCAGTCAAAACTGTTCGCTGCTCTGGCCCCCCAATGGTGGAACAAACTCCCTCACGACGCCAGGACAGCGGAGTCAATCACCACCTTCCGGAGACACCTGAAACCCCACCTCTTTAAGGAATACCTAGGATAGGATAAAGTAATCCTTCTCACCCCCCCTTAAAAGACTTAGATGCACTATTGTAAAGTGGCTGTTCCACTGGATGTCATAAGGTGAAAGCACCAATTTGTAAGTCGCTCTGGATAAGAGCGTCTGCTAAATGACTTAAATGTAAAATGTAATGTAAATGTAAATTCATGGAGGAGATTATCTCCTCATGTCCACAGTACAGAGAGAGAGAGTAGAGTTTTCATTGAAGAGATCAAATAAATTTCTTCCACCTCACAGAACTTGAGGTCCAACATTTATGTTCTGGAGAAGGTATAAAAGATCGGAGAAGAATCCAGCTACGATCTGGTCCGTTTGGTACAATTTTGTGAAACTCATGGGAGCCAATACTGCCACATTACCATAACGCTGTTTATATAAGAGCCTCAGATATGAGGTTTACATCTAATTGTTGTATAAGATGAATGAGTGAGGATGAAACTGTTTGTAAAATTGTGTAATGTGATTTTGGACTATTTAATGAAGGACCTCCAATTCCCTTTTGAGTTTAACTTCTTGATGCACCCATCCCGTTAGCGGGATCATTTACGTCAACATCCGCTGGATCGCAGCCCACCAAATTCAAATTATATTACTAAAAATATTTAATTTTCATGAAATCACAAGTGCAATGTAGCAAAACACAGCTTAGCTTGTTGTTAATCCACCTGGGGTGGGGTGTCAGATTTCAATAAAGCTTTTCAGCGAAAGGTATCAAAGCGTTTATTTATGTAAGAACATCTCAGTAGACAAAATATTACAAACAGCTAGCCGCCAAGTAGATTGGTCACGAAAGTCAGAAAAGCAATTAATGAATATATATATAATATATATATAATCGATAATATATCAACCGGGACTTTAGCTTCGTCAATAGGAGAGAGAGACACAATGGCTGCTCCAAACTGTTGCGCAAGCAAAACTCTGGGGACACCAAGCTATACACTGACGCGATGTGATCTTTCTTGCTCATTTTTCAAAATAAAAGCCTGAAACTATGTCTAAAGACTGTTCACAACATGGGGAAGCCATAGAAAAAGGAATCTGGTTGATATCCCTTTAAATGGAGGGAAGGCATTCAATGGAACATGGAGCTTTCAAATAGAGGCCACTTCCTGGTTGAATTTTCCTCAGGTTTTAGCCTGCAATATGGGTTCCATAATACAGACAATATTTTGACAGTTTTGGAAACTTTTGTGCTTTCTATCCTAATCTGACAATTATATGCATATTCTAGATTTTGGGCCTGAGAAATAGGCAGTTAAATGTGCGTATGTTTTTCCTCCAAAAATCAAAATACTGCCCCCTTCACTCAACAGGTTAACTAAATCATGAGCACAGTTAGGACCTGGCGCCATGAGACAGCTTTTTCTGCTCTTCCGAATATAACCCCCACCTTGAGAATTTCTCAACATATTGCTCTCAAGTACGAGAGGACAAAGGTTGCAGACCAGCTTACCTCGATAACGAGAGGGCCAAGGTTTGAGACCAGACTGCTGAATCTTTTAACCATCCCACGTGGTTAAACTCTTAGACTATCGATACCGACCGAATAAGAACAAGTCTTTGATATTAATTACTAGTCTGCACCTAGGAATTCGGTATCATTGAACGGGAAGATCGACAACCGCCGAAACATCTAATCTATAACGACCTGAAAGAATATCACTCTGAACTATCCATTCTAACCACGACACAGAGAGAGAGAGAGAGAGAGAGAGGACGGACACTCTCCAACAGAACAAACTTTTCAACAGAGATCCCGACGACACACTGAGCGGAAATATATTGATTGATTGCAATTGTTCCCGAATGAGTGAGCGTTCATGTGAAAAGGATTAGCATTTCAATTGCTATAATCATCAACTCTGTAGTGACTTCTCAGCTGACCCCCACTCCCCTTTTGTCTAACAAGCCGCAATGCCTATTTAGCCCACTAGGGCACATTCCCCTATCATTTCTTGAAACCATATTTACTTTGTTTGTTTGTGTGTGCACTTCTGTGATTGTTTAGTTAGTTAATAAATGATTTAAGACAATTGATGTATGGATGACTCATAGTGAAGACTGGGTTCGTGCAGATAACAAACAATTTACAACGTTTGGAATGAGACTAACGTAAAATAAATAAGTCATTAATCAGAAGACTAATTGATCAGATATTAAAACATCTGAAAAGTTATATTAGGAAAATTCTAACTTTGTAATCTGAATATTTTCCTTTCCCCCTGACTTCCTAGTTAATTCCATTTGCCTGATAAGTTAATCACGAAATGCTAATTACAGAGAATCTTTGATAAAAACTAAAACTATTCGGTTAATGGTAGTAAAAACACCACACCTCTCATGGTGTAGTGTCCTCTACAGTTACTACATCCACCCACTGGTGACCTCTCATGGTGTAGTGTCCTCTACAGTTACTACATCAACCCACTGGTGACCTCTCATGGTGTAGTGTCCTCTACAGTTACTACATCCACCCACTGGTGACCTCTCATGGTGTAGTGTCCTCTACAGTTACTACATCAACCCACTGGTGACCTCTCATGGTGTAGTGTCCTCTACAGTTACTACATCAACCCACTGGTGACCTCTCATGGTGTAGTGTCCTCTACAGTTACTACATCCACCCACTGGTGACCTCTGATGTATTGTCCTCCGCAGTTACTAAACAATATTTTCTCTGTCTGTCTGATTTACGCAATCTGTCATTGTGCTGTCCCCAAAAAAGTAACCTTTATTTAACTAGGCAAGTAAGTAAAGAACAAATTCTTATTTACAATGACGGCCTAAACCGGCCAAACCTGGACGATGCTGGGCCAATTGTGCGCCGCCCTATGGGACTCCCAATCACGGCCGGTTGTAGTGACACCTCAAGCACTGAGAAGCAGTGTCTTAGACCGCTGCGGACTCAGGAGCCCCACTCATACCACACAAGATGAAGACACAAAAGAAGTGAGAATTCTGAGTAAAATATAAATTGTTTTTTTATAGATGTAAAATGTAACAGTTAAATGTAACAGATGTGATCAATGATCTGATCATACACAAGACCTATGTAGGGTTAAAACGTGCGATTTCTGATGCTCACACAACAAGATTATACCATTAAACTCTGCCAACACAGATGTTTTCATATACAATGTGATAAAATGCTGGGTTCGTTGTCTGAGTCAGGCTCAGGACACAGGTTTGAGAAAACACAAAAGACCCTACTCAAAATATTCAAAACCGGAATATCTCCTACAAGGAAACATAACGTGTAGAGAAAAACCCTCCAACACACACAGTAACACAAAACAATCACGGATGAAACAGAAAGGTAGTCGAGAGGGTAAAAAAGGAACATAATAAGGGAATAGAAATCAGGTGTGCGTAATCAAGACAAAACAAAAGGAAACATGGATCGGTGATGACTAGAAAGCCGGTCACGTTGTGGCCAATATACCATGGCTCAGGGCTGTGTCCAGGTGCTCCGTGTTGTTTATATCCTTCATTTATTATACTTTTCAGCACAGAGAAATGTCTGATAAAATTCAGGTAGTTGGATAAACTTAGAGATAGCAGGGTTCCAGCATGTTTGCATTCTCCTCCGTCAATGAAGATAGCAGCACAGACTCTTCGTCCTGTGTACCCTTGTGATGAGAACTATATTCCTATGACCTTTTCTTGTTCAATCGTTCCGCTCTCTCCCTGTAGAGAAGAAATAAAGTTATGTCATCCATTTCTTATACCATCGTTTTACCTAATATCCTTATGATAAACCCTACACACACTGTCAGTATAATTCAATTCCATGGAACCAAATCATTTTTTCCTGAATAAATATGAATGAATTCTTACCTCAGCTTGCGAACAGCTTTCATAACCCAGGCCTTGGTGGGATCCATACATGGGAATCTCCCTCTGACAGTGTGGAAACTGGAAGAGAACATGTTGAAGAGACAACATCAGTTAATCGTCAGTGCTTTACAGGCTTACATCTCTATAATATCACATCGCAAATGAATCAATGCAAATAACATCAAGTTATCAAATTGTTTTACTTCTGTTATACAATTATTTTATACTTAATGATATACTTAAATTGAAGAAATACTACATGTGTTACCATTAAGATTTTCATTTTACTTGCAATTTGTCACAGTTCCACTGTTAGGCCTTCCAGAGTCACTCACATGATAGCATCAATTTTGCACCCGTCAATCACTGTCCGTACGGAAAAGCCACGGATGAGACGAATGTCCATCCTACCCTGGTAGTAACTCGTACAACAACCTCTAGGAAAACCTATTGAGCAAAAAGACAAGAAACTTTATCTTGTATAGCAATTAAAAAACACTATTTGCAAAAAACAAGGAGAGAGGGAGACAGAGGCAGGCAGACAGACAGACGGACTGAGACAAAACTTTCACAGCAGAATATTGACCTTGTTTAGCTGCAGAAGCCTCAGTAGTGAACAGTCCCACAGCCAGGAGCACGATCAGCACAATAACAGGGGCTCTGATCTGGGTCATCTCTTCTTCTGTGGTGCTGTGATGTGATGAGCTGCTGTCTTCAGACAAAGAGCTTCAGTGGCTGTGTGAGGTCCTACTCCTCACCAGAGCCATATATATACTCCTGGTGCAGGTAGAGGCTTATTCTCTGAGAGGGAGAAATGGGCTTTCCTACCCACGCCTTAAAACCAAAGTTCCACGACAGAATTTCCCCATCACATTCCCCAATGAACAAAAAAGGGAAACAAGATTCTTGAACAGAACAAGAGGGAGGATGTTTGAACAGCTTTTACATGTTTATTTATATACAGCATTTATTCTGGGCTGATTGAAATGCACGACAATATTAGTGTACCTAAATGATTGTCCCTTTGTTGAAGTCTCCTGGGTTAAGGAATACATTTTGGGATTATGTTAAGTGAGTTTGTGTTTTATATTATATCTCAGTATTTCATTATTCTGGTGCTGGGGACCCAAAGGGTTTAGTTTTGCCCCAAACGCTACACACCTGATTCCACTAATTACGTCATCATCAAAACCCTGCTCAGACGTTGCATGCATCAACCAATGGTTGTGTGGGATGTCATCGACCGTGCTGTCAAGCACCAGATTGCTAATAGAACATGTGGTTAGTTCATACTTAAAATACCTATCCAGGCATTGTAAGATCTAGCATGCATCAGCAACGCCTAGGCAGAGGAACACTCCCAATGATTAGTGGAATCAGGTGTCTCGTGCTACGGCAATAACAGAAAAGTGCACACCTTTTGGGTCCCCATTAAGAAACACAGTTCTATCCTATGATCCTATATGAACTAGTTATAAATACAAGGAGTGTAGGGTGAATTACATGCCAACCACTGTACCTCAATTGAACATTATATCAATTATACAGTATAATGTCCTTTAACCCTCATAACCAAAGGATGTGGGAGATGTGTCAATCATAAAAAAACCTTTGTATTTTGATTCAGACAGAGAATAACTGTGGTCTCAAATGAATAGCCTGTTTACGCACCCATTCATCAATCTAAGTGACAGTAAATAAAATCCCCATCAAAATACGTCAATTTAAATTAGAGATATCAGATTTTTGAATGAGCTGCTTCTCAATCCACCACATCCACATATGCAGTGAAAGATGTCAGACCATGAGAATTCCCCAAAATCTGTCTTCTCACAAAAACGTCTGGAGAGTCTGAATGGTTCTCCAGATCTCTGTTTTGATCTACGTCCCCCACAAGTAACAATGATGTGTCAACTGTAGTGTCTGAACCATTTGGACTAGAAACTATTACTAAAAAAAACATGTGATGAGTTAGATATCAACCAAACCAGAGAATCACCACAGAACCAGTAAAGAACTTTAATTTCACCACAGGGTGTTGCACTGAGGATCAGCAAGAACTTTTCTTACAAGACGTATGACAACAATGATGACATAATGACCCCAGGGCTCTGAGTTGTAATTCCTAATTCTACAGCTCTGACTGATGGTCAACTTTCTATACTAGAGGAACACTCCTCTAACCTGTTCAGCAGGGAATTTCAAATGGCGAATGTGAAGGGGAACTTTCAGGTGTGACTTTGTTTGGGTAGTAAATACACACAGCAGGGAAATACAAGAGGAATTCAATCTCCTATCTGATCAATCTAATTGTCATGTCTGTGTGTGCGTCTGTGTCTTTGTGTGTGTGACTTAGACCTCGTTCACTGAAGTACATGGATGTGGGCTGTTAGGTGTAGCTTGTCTTGATAATATGGTTATTTTCTAGGTCAGAGGAACACAGAATGTGTTGAGGCCTCAACTCAAATGGGGAAAAGTGTTTCCGTGACAACTAAACAGGTCATCATAAACAGGTTTTAACAGTTCCTCTTCAGTTGTTGCATCATAACTGTCCCTGTGACAACCTCAACTTTTTCCCCCTTGAGTTTGTCACAATGCATTAATTGGGACATTATCATGTTTATATGAATATTGAGACGTTTAACACATTGGTGCTGTTTTTTTGCAATGTATAACCTCACACAACTACCATGCGAAACCTGGGACAAAGTGGGACTCTACATTCACAGAACAATTGAAGACCACTTCAATGAGCTGAAGAGATGAGTAAAAGTTGAACTCTCACCCACTGATACTTGTTTAATATAATATAGAACAAAGGATTCCTGCAATTCAGAAGTTCATATTTCATATCATTAGCTCTTATTACAGTAAGCTGAGATACATGGAAAAGTACAGTGTCTTAAGTTATTACACCCCTTGATTTTTTCCACATTTTGTTGTGTTACAGCCTGAAATGAAAATTGATAAAATTGAGACTGTGTGTCACTGGACTAGACAATATACCCCAGCAAATTCTCATCAAATTAATAAAAAAGGAGTCAATAAGTATTCAACCCCTTTGTTATGGCTAGCCTAAATAAGTTCAGGAGTAAAAATTGTCTTAACTCATAATTATTGCACACAGTGAGGCCATGCAACTTATCAAGTTTAAGGTAAGACCCAGGCGCAGACAGCGTCAAAGTAAATAAAGTTGTACTCGAACAGGGGCAGGCAAAAGGACAGGTCAAGGGCAGAGGTCAGATTCCAGGTAGGTGGGGCAAAGGTACAGGACGGCAGGCAGGCTCAGGGTCAGGCAGAGGTCAGATTCCAGGTAGGTGGGGCAAAGGTACAGGACGGCAGGCAGGCTCAGGGTCAGGCAGAGGTCAGATTCCAGGTAGCTGGGGCAAAGGTACAGGACGGCAGGCAGGCTCAGGCAGAGGTCAGATTCCAGGTAGCTGGGGCAAAGGTACAGGACGGCAGGCAGGCTCAGGCAGAGGTCAGATTCCAGGTAGGTGGGGCAAAGGTACAGGACGGCAGGCAGGCTCAGGGTCAGGGCAGGCAGAGGTCAGATTCCAGGTAGGTGGGGCAAAGGTACAGGACGGCAGGCAGGCTCAGGGTCAGGCAGAGGTCAGATTCCAGGTAGGTGGGGCAAAGGTACAGGACGGCAGGCAGGCTCAGGGTCAGGGCAGGCAGAGGTCAGATTCCAGGTAGGTGGGGCAAAGGTACAGGACGGCAGGCAGGCTCAGGTCAGGGCAGGCAGGTCAAAACCGGGAAACTAGAATGCAGGGATTATAGCAAAGACAGGAGCAAGGGGAAAAACGCTGGTAGGTTTGAACGAACAAAAATAACTGGCAACAGACAGAACTCAGGTATTAATAAACAGGGGATAATGGGGAAGATGGGTGACACCTGGAGGGGGGTGGAGACAATCACAAAGACAGGTGAAACAGATCAGGGGGTGACAATCGTGTTCAACATGATTTTTGAATGACTACCTCATCTCTGTACCCCACACATACAATTATGCTTAAGGCCCCTCAGTTGAATTGTGAATTTCAAACACAGATTCAACTACAAAGACCTGGGAGGTTTTCCACTGCCTCCCAAAGAAGAGCTCCTATTGCTAGATGGGTCAAAATAAAATAAAAAAACAGACATTGAATATCCCTTTGAGCATGGTGATGTTATTAATTACAATTTGGATGGTGTATCAATACACCCAGTCACCACAGAGATACAGGCGTCCTGCCTAACTCAGTTTCCGGAGAGGACGGAAACCGCTCAGGGATTTCACCATGAGGCCAATAGTGAATAATAGTTGAATAATGGCTGTGAAAGAAGAAAACTGAGGATGGATCAACATTGTAGTTACTCCACAATACTAACCTGTAAGGACAGACGCTGGGAGATGGGAAGCAAGTACAGGGAGTGAATATTTAATCAGTAATGGACATGAAACAAAACAAGGCCAGTGTCTGGACAAGAGGAACACAATCACATCAATGCTGAAAGGGGAAGAAACTGAGGAAGTGACAGATATAGGGGAGACAGTCAATAAGGCAATAGAGTCCAGGTGAGTCCCATGAAGTGCTGACGCACGTAACGATGGTGACAGGTGTGCGTAATGATGGGCCGCCTGGCGCCCTCGAGTGCCAGAGAGGGGGAGCGGGAGCAAGTGTGACATAACTTAAATGATAACTGGAGTTGCTTACCAAGATGACATTGAATGTTCCTGAGTGGCCTAGATAGAATTTTGACTTAAATAAGATTCTAAATCTATGACAAGACTTGAAAATGGCTGTATAGCAATGATCAACAACCAACTTGACAGAGAGAGAGAGAGAGGCTCGAAGAATATTGTACAATCCATGTGTGCAACACTCTTATAAATTGACCTTGAAATAGTCACAGCTGTAATCACTGCCAAATGTAATTCTAACATGTATTGACTCAGGGGTGTGAATACTTATGTAAATGAGATGTTTCTGTATCTCATTTTCAATAAAATTGCAAACAGTTCTAAAAACATGTTTTCACTTTTTCATGATGAAGTATTGTATGTAGATGGTTGAGAAGACAATCTATTTCATCTATTTTGAAGTCAGACTGTAACATAACAACATGTGGAATAAGTCAAGAGGTGTGAATACTTTCTGAAGGCTCTCAGTTTAACCCGCTGAGTCAATACATACAGACTTGGAATCATTGGCCATTTTAATAAATGGAACACTAGTCTCTTTAATAATTACACTTTAATAATGTTTACATATCTTGCATTACTCATCTCATATGTATATACTGTATTCTAGACTATCTATTGCATCTTAGTCTATGCCGCTCTGACATTGCACATCCATATATTTATATACTATTATTCCATTCCTTACGTAGATTTGTGTGTTTCAGGTAGTTGTTGTGGAATTGTTAAATATTACTTGTTAGATATTACTGCACTGTCGGAACTAGAAGCACAAGCATTTTGCTAAACTTGCAATAACATCTGCTAGAGGGACATCAGAGACTGTAACGTTCTTTGCTTCACGGAAACATGGCTCACTGGAGAGACGCTATCGGAGACGGTGCAGCCAGCTGGTTTCTCCACGCATCGCGCCGACAGAAACAAACATCTTTCTGGTAAGAAGAGGGGCGGGGGCGTATGCTTTATGGTTAACGTGACGTGGTGTGGCCAAAACAACATACAGGAACTCAAGTCCTTCTGTTCACCTGATTTAGAATTCCTCACAATCAAATGTAGACCGCATTATCTACCAAGGGAATTCTCTTCGATTATAATCACAGCCGTATATATTCCCCCCCAAGCAGACACATCGATGGCTCTGAACGAACTTTATTTGACTCTTTGCAAACTGGAATCCATATATCCAGAGGCTGCATTCATTGTAGCTGGGGATTTTAACAAGGCTAATCTGAAAACAAGACTCCCTAAATTTGATCAGCATATCGATTGCGCAACCAGGGCTGGAAAAACCTTGGATCATTGCTATTCCAACTTCCGCGACGCATATAAGGCCCTGCCCCGCCCTCCTTTCGGAAAAGCTGACCACGACTCCATTTTGTTGATCCCTGCCTACAGACAGAAACTAAAACAAGAAGCTCCCGCGCTGAGGTCTGTTCAACGCTGGTCCGACCAATCTGATTCCACACTCCAAGACTGCTTCCATCACGTGGACTGGGATATGTTCCGTATTGCGTCAGACGACAACATTGACGAATACGCTGATTCGGTGTGCGAGTTCATTATAACGTGCGTTGAAGATGTCGTTCCCATAGCAACGATTAAAACATTCCAAAACCAGAAACCGTGGATTGATGGCAGCATTCGTGTGAAACTGAAAGCGCGAACCACTGCTTTTAATCAGGGCAAGGTGACTGGAAACATGACCGAATACAAACAGTGTAACTATTCCCTCCGCAAGGCAATCAAACAAGCTAAGAGTCAGTATAGAGACAAAGTAGAATCTCAATTCAACGGCTCAGACACAAGAGGTATGTGGCAGGGTCTACAGTCAATCACGGATTACAAAAAGAAAACCAGCACCGTAACGGACCAGGATGTCTTGCTCCCAGGCAGACTAAATAACTTTTTTTGCCCGCTTTGAGGACAATACAGTGCCACTGACACGGCCCGCAACTAAAACATGCGGACTCTCCTTCACTGCAGCCGACGTGAGGAAAACATTTAAACGTGTCAACCCTCTCAAGGCTGCAGGCCCAGACGGCATTCCCAGCCGCGCCCTCAGAGCATGCGCAGACCAGCTGGCTGGTGTGTTTACGGACATATTCAATCAATCCCTATCCCAGTCTGTTGTTCCCACATGCTTCAAGAGGGCCACCATTGTTCCTGTTCCCAAGAAAGCTAAGGTAACTGAGCTAAACGACTACCGCCCCGTAGCACTCACTTCCGTCATCATGAAGTGCTTTGAGAGACTAGTCAAGGACCATATCACCTCCACCCTACCTGACACCCTAGACCCACTCCAATTTGCTTACCGCCCAAATAGGTCCACAGACGATGCAATCTCAACCACACTGCACACTGCCCTAACCCATCTGGACAAGAGGAATACCTATGTGAGAATGCTGTTCATCGACTACAGCTCATCATTTAACACCATAGTACCCTCCAAGCTCGTCATCAAGCTCGAGACCCTGGGTCTCGACCCCGCCCTGTGCAACTGGGTACTGGACTTCCTGACGGGCCGCCCCCAGGTGGTGAGGGTAGGCAACAACATCTCCACCCCGCTGATCCTCAAAATTAGCCCGACAAACTCGCTACTGTTATTACTCACTGTCTTTTTACTGTTGTTTTATTTATTCACTTACCTATTGTTCACCTAGTACCCTTTCTGCACTATTGGTTAGAGCCTGTAAGGAAGCATTTCACTGTAAGTTCTACACCTGTTGTATTCAGTGTACGTGACAAATAAACTTTGATTTGATTTGCTTTGCTTTGCTACTCTCTGTTTATCATATATGCATAGACACTTTAACCACACCTACATGTACGTACTAACTCAATTAGCCCGACAAACTCGCTACTGTATATAGCCTCACTACTGTTATTACTCACTGTCTTTTTACAGTTGTTTTTATTTCTTTATTCTTTATTATTCTTTGTTCACCTAATACCTATTTTTTACTTAACAATTGCACTGTTGGTCAGGGCTTGTAAATAAGCATTTCACTGTAAGGTCTACTACACCTGTTGTATTTGGCACATGTGACAAATAAACTTTGATTTGATCTGCTTTGACACTGATGGTAGCAAACAGCACATTAGATGGCTCTTCCTGTCCTATTTACTAGTTTCACCCAGAGTCATCAGTTCCAACAACAGCAGCAGCAGAGTAGAGAGTCACAACAAGCTTTGCCATCTTGTCAGGTGCAGAGGTCAAGGCAGGCAGTGAAGTTCAACAGATACCTGGAACTCTCTCCTCAGAATGAGATTCCAAGATGATCTGATCCAATGATCTGAAATTCTAGTTTAAATACTTTCTCAGTTGGAAATATGATGCCCTTTTCTGGACCGCAGACCCAGCGGTTGTGGAACAAGGTGGAAACTTCAGTCTTGACATGTATTTGGGTCAGGGAAGTTTGACACATAGGTCACATTGTTGGTACCTTGGTAAACTCCCTTCCACTCTGGGCCTGGATCAAGAATTTACAGCAACTACACAAAGATGCATGTCAGCAAAATTCTAAGGGAGATGTTAATGTTGTATAATAGAGGATTACATAACGTTGGGATTGTGTGACGATGTAATGTAATGTACAAGTAACCTTCAGAAGAAGTTTGATTTTTCAATTCAAGCACATTTAGTCCGTTGTGATTAGAAGGCCTACTGTATGTAGGAGTTATAGTGAATGTTCATGAGGGGCCTAGTTACAGTTTGGACTTAAATCACCTTGAAAATCTATGACAAGACTTCAAAATGACTGTCTTGCAATAATCAACAACCAACTTACCAGAGGCTGAATAATTTTTAAAGGAATAATGGACAAATATCGTAAAATCCAGGTGTGCAAAGCTCTTAGGGACCCAGAAAGATTCACCGCTGTAATAGCTGCCAAAAGTGATTCTAACCACTAGGCTACCTAGTGGTTAGAGCGTTGGACTAGTTACCGGAAGGTTGCAAGTTCAAGACCCCCGAGCTGACAAGGTACAAATCTGTCGTTCTGCCCCTGAACAGGCAGTTAACCCACTGTTCCTAGGCCGTCATTGAAAATAAGAATTTGTTCTTAACTGACTTGCCCAGTTAAATAAAGGTAAAATAAATGTATTGGTCTCATACACATGGCTATCAAATCAAACCAAATCAAATCAAATTTTATTTGTCACATACACATGGTTAGCAGATGTTAGTGCGAGTGTAGCGAAATGCTTGTGCTTCTAGTTCCGACAATGCAGTAATAACCAACAAGTAATCTAGCTAACAATTCCAAAACTACTACCTTATAGACACAAGTGTAAGGGGATAAAGAATATGTACATAAAGATATATGAATGAGTGATGGTACAGAGCGGCATAGGCAAGATACAGTAGATGGTATCGAGTACAGTATATACATATGAGATGAGTATGTAAACAAAGTGGCATAGTTAAAGTGGCTAGTGATACATGTATTACATAAGGATGCAGTAGATGATATAGAGTACAGTATATACGTATACATATGAGATGAATAATGTAGGGTATGTAAACATTATATTAGGTAGCATTGTTTAAAGTGGCTAGTGATATATTTTACATCATTTCCCATCAATTCCCATTATTAAAGTGGCTGGAGTTGAGTCAGTGTGTTGGCAGCAGCCACTCAATGTTAGTGGTGGCTGTTTAACAGTCTGATGGCCTTGAGATAGAAGCTGTTTTTCAGTCTCTCGGTCCCAGCTTTGATGCACCTGTACTGACCTCGCCTTCTGGATGATAGCGGGGTGAACAGGCAGTGGCTTGGGTGGTTGCTGTCCTTGATGATCTTTATGGCCTTCCTGTGACATCGGGTGGTGTAGGTGTCCTGGAGGGCAGGTAGTTTGCCCCCGGGGATGCGTTGTGCAGACCTCACTACCCTCTGGAGAGCCTTACGGTTGTGGGCGGAGCAGTTGCCGTACCAGGCGGTGATACAGCCCGACAGGATGCTCTCGATTGTGCATCTGTAGAAGTTTGTGAGTGCTTTTGGCGACAAGCCGAATTTCGGCTTTCCAGCCTCCTGAGGTTGAAGAGGCGCTGCTGCGCCTTCTTCACGATGCTGTCTGTGTGGGTGGACCAATTCAGTTTGTCTGTGATGTGTACGCCGAGGAACTTAAAACTTACTACCCTCTCCACTACTGTCCCATCGATGTGGATAGGGGGGTGCTCCCTCTGCTGTTTCCTGAAGTCCACAATCATCTCCTTAGTTTTGGTGACATTGAGTGTGAGGTTATTTTCCTGACACCACACTCCGAGGGCCCTCACCTCCTCCCTGTAGGCCATCTCGTCGTTGTTGGTAATCAAGCCTAGCACTGTAGTGTCGTCCGCAAACTTGATGATTGAGTTGGAGGCGTGCGTGGCCACGCAGTCGTGAGTGACCAGGGAGTACAGGAGAGGGCTCAGCACCCTTGTGGGGCCCCAGTGTTGAGGATCAGCGGGGTGGAGATGTTGTTACCTACCCTCACCACCTGGGGGCGGCCAGTCAGGAAGTCCAGTACCCAGTTGCACAGGGCGGGGTCGAGACCCAGGGTCTCGAGCTTGATGACGAGTTTGGAGGGTACTATGGTGTTAATTGCTGAGCTGTAGTCGATGAACAGCTTTCTCACATAGGTATTCCTCTTGTCCAGATGGGTTAGGGCAGTGTGCAGTGTGGTTGAGATTGCATCGTCTGTGGACCTATTTGGGCGGTAAGCAAATTGGAGTGGGTCTAGGGTGTCAGGTAGGGTGGAGGTGATATGGTCCTTGACTCAGTGCTGATGTCATTGGTTCCTCTTGGTTGTGCAACCTTAATAGATGAATATGAATAGCTCTTGTAAATAGTCATATATCTGATTGTTTTGAATTAATATGCATTTGTCACAACATCAACTCTTTCCTAAAACCTCAAAAGGAACAAGAAGAAACAGTTGTATGAAACTCCTGTTGTTAGCCAGGTAGAAGTTATTGTACATGGTATACAACCATCAAGGCCAGTTCTGTGTAGATGTCAATGTAATCCAAAAATAACAACTTGGAACTTAAACACCCTAGACATACAAAGTGAATATACTGTATGTCATCTCTACAAGGCCTTTGGAATAGGAGTGTTTTTTAAGAAACATTGTGAGAGTGATTCACCCTCTGCTGACCTCTCATGGTGTAGTGTCACCACGGTTACTACATCCACCCACTGGTGACCTCTCATGGTGTAGTGTCCTCTACAGTTACTACATCCACCCACTGGTGACCTCTCATGATGTAGTGCCCTCTACAGTTACTACATCCACCCACTGGTGACCTCTCATGATGTAGTGCCCTCTACAGTTACTACATCCACCCACTGGTGACCTCTCATGATGTAGTGCCCTCTACAGTTACTACATCCACCCACTGGTGACCTCTCATGATGTAGTGCCCTCTACAGTTACTACATCCACCCACTGGTGACCTCTCATGATGTAGTGTCCTCTACAGTTACTACATCCACCCACTGGTGACCTCTCATGATGTAGTGTCCTCTACAGTTACTACATCCACCCACTGGTGACCTCTCATGGTGTAGTGTCCTCTACAGTTACTACATCCACCCACTGGTGACCTCTCATGGTGTAGTGTCCTCTACAGTTACTACATCCACCCACTGGTGACCTCTCATGATGTAGTGTCCTCTACAGTTACTACATCCACCCACTGGTGAACTCTCATGGTGTAGTATCCTCTACAGTTACTACATCCACCCACTGGTGACCTCTCATGGTGTAGTGTCCTCTACAGTTACTACATCCACCCACTGGTGACCTCTCATGGTGTAGTGTCCTCTACAGTTACTACATCCACCCACTGGTGACCTCTCATGATGTAGTGTCCTCTACAGTTACTACATCCACCCACTGGTGAACTCTCATGGTGTAGTGTCCTCTACAGTTACTACATCCACCCACTGGTGACCTCTCATGGTGTAGTGTCCTCTACAGTTACTACATCCACCCACTGGTGACCTCTCATGGTGTAGTGTCCTCTACAGTTACTACATCCACCCACTGGTGACCTCTCATGATGTAGTGTCCTCTACAGTTACTACATCCACCCACTGGTGACCTCTCATGGTGTAGTGTCCTCTACAGTTACTACATCCACCCACTGGTGACCTCTCATGGTGTAGTGTCCTCTACAGTTACTACATCCACCCACTGGTGACCTCTCATGATGTAGTGTCCTCTACAGTTACTACATCCACCCACTGGTGACCTCTCATGATACTCATTGTACTGTCCATGGTTCATCTTCCATTCACCACTCATACCACACAAGATGAACACACAAAACAAGTGAGAATTCTTAGGAAAATATATTTATTATAGACATAAAATATTAAAGTAAGAGTTTAAAGCAACAGATGTGATCAATGATATGATCATACACAAGACTTGTATGAATAAAATGTTACAACGTGTGCAATTTCTGATGCCCATAAAACGAGATCAAACCATTAAACTCTGCAATGACAAAGCCTATTTCATATACAAACAGGTTATAGTAAAATATATAACATTTATTATAGACATAAATTGTAACAGTGACAAAAAGTAACAAATGTTTTCATGAAAAAAAGTTTAAACATTTAGTTTCCTGTCTTACAACGAGATCTTAACCTTATAGCTCATAAAGCGTTGTATTATAACTACATTTTTTTAATTTGCTAAATATATTCATATAAAATCAGCCCAGAAAATATAGGACTAAGAAGATATAGGTAGATGGATAGCAGATGAAACAGGATGGGATATACACTATATACACTGGGTATTAACATGTTCAGCTCCTGACTGTTAAATACACATGTTCTGCTCCTCTGTATCCAGAACCCATCATTGGATTAGGACTGTGATTTACTGATGTGAACCGCCTTGTCCCTGAAATAGATTAGAAAAATTAATATTATTTTCTGTTATTAAGGCCACTCTTATATTTCAATATCTCCAATTTAGAGGTGTATCTGTTGTAAAATCTGAAACAGGTTCAATGTGTCTACATTCAGGAGTACCATCTTTGTTTGTACCATTCATAATAAACAACTATATTCTAAATCCCTTTTAATATTCAAGTGTAAATAGTATAACAGTTGTAATGTTATTTATGAGAGTCATTCTCACCTCAGTTGGTTGACATGTTGGATCACCCAGCTCTGGGAAAGGTCTGCACACAAATCTTTCCCATTTTTAGTGTGGAATCTGGAAGAGACACATACAAAACCGTAAGTCTATATTCAACACTCTGTTTTCACAGCATTGTTAACCCATATTTATATTCTACTATAATTACACTATAATGTCTTTTTTGCTGTAAAGAATCCTGAACCTCAATTCAAAAATAACTAATCAAAGATACTCACATGATGGCAGGGATTCTGCAGATTTCAGTCGTGGTCTGTAGGGTATATCCTACGATAACTGCAGAAGGTATTTCCCCACCAGTATAACTTTGACAGCAGAATCTTCTACGACGTGCTGTAAAAATGAACAAATAAACAATTAAAGAGGAGTCTTGATGAAGACTAAATATTACTCTAATTGTCCAACAGTTTAGTTCAGTGTTCCAGTAATAACACAGACAGACGGACTAAGACACAACTTTCACTGCAGAATATTGACCTTGTTTAGCTGCAGAAGCCTCAGTAGTGAACAGCCCCACAGCCAGGAGCACGAGCAGCACAATAACAGGGGCTCTGATCTGGGCCATCTCTTCTTCTGTGGTTAGTGATGTGATGAGCTGCTGTCTTGTCTTCAGACAGAGAGCTTCAGTGGCTGTGTGAGGTCCTACTCCTCACCAGAGCCATATATATACTCCTGGTGCAGGTGGAAACATTCTCTGAGAGGTGAAATGGGCTTTCCTACCCACGCCTTAAAACCAAAGTTCCACGGCAGAATTTCCCCATCACTTTCCCCAATGAGCAACAAAAAGGAACACGATTCTTCAACAGAACAAGAGGGAGAATGTTTTGGGCCCAATCTTTACTTGCTTTTTCATGATCGGCAATCATAGTATTAAGTAATAATATTAAGTACTAAATATTTAAATGAAGAATTTATGTTGATACTCTTTCCTATGATCCTAAATACACAAACACATATCTGACAGCCTCGAGAGTGCCAGGTTATTGCCTTTCCATTATGAGGTTGCATTGCCGCTGTACCTCACAGTATAATCCACATTCGGCCTCATAAGCAAAGGATATGTGAAATGTGCCAATCAGATCGAACCTATGTATTTTAATTCAGACAAAGTAAAACACTGTGGTCTAAAATGAACTACTTTTTCTGTGATTGTGTGTGTGTGTGTGTGTGTGTGTGTGTGTGTGTGTGTGTGTGTGTGTGTGTGTGTGTGTGTGTGTGTGTACCCATGTACCCACGTCAGGGAAACCACTGCAGATCTTATCAACATTGAACATACTGTATTTACAGTTATCAGATTTATCAGTTAATTTAGGAGGAATCACAATACATTGTGAACCGCAGTGGGTAAGGTTGTACAGTCAAACCAAAGGATTGCCCCTGTTTGTCGCTTATGAAGCAGTTGACATATTTAAGATGGTGATATTGATGAGAAAATATGTGATTGGACTGTTAGATATCAAACAAACCACAATAGCACAACAGAACCAGTAAAGAACTTTAATTTCACCACAGGGTGTTGCACTGAGGATCAGCAAGAACTTTTCTTACAAGACGTATGACAACAATGATGACATAATGACCCCAGGGCTCTGAGTTGTAATTCCTAATTCTACAGCTCTGACTGATGGTCAACATTCTATACTAGAGGAACACTCCTCTAACCTGTTCAGCAGGGGAATATAAATGGGATTGATGTGTGTATTATTGATTTACATTTGCTAGGTATTACTGCACTGTTAGAGCTAGAAACACAAGCATAACATCGGCAAATCTGTGCACTCGACCAATAAACGTTGATTTGATTTGTACTGAAATACAACAGAGGAATGTAATATCTTATCTGATAAATACAATAGTCCCTTCTATGTGTGAGTGTGTGTGACTGCAACCTGGTCTCAGAGCATTTCATATGATTATGTCATTCTGAGACACTGTATTTCGTATGATATGCTCCGAATTTGCAAAATATATGATATGTTTCAATTTCTAGCTAGGTGAATAGGTACTAACGTTAGGGGTTAGACTGAAGTTTAGGAGTTCGGATAAAGGGTTAAGGTTAGGGGACGGCTAACATGCTAAGTACAGTACCTTGCAAAAGTATTCACCCCTTTGGCGTTTTTCCTATTTTGTTGCATTACAACCTGTAATTTAAATTGACTTTCATTTGGATTTCATGCAATGGACACACACAAAATATTCAAAAAAAGTCCAATGAAAAAAATAACTTATTTCTAAACATTTTTTAAATGAAAAATGGAAAGGTGGTGCATATGTATTCACCCCCTTTGCTCTGAAGCCCCTAAATAAGATTTGGTGCAACCAATTACCTTAAGAAGTCACGTAATTAGTTAAATAATGATCACCTGTGTGCAATCTAAGTGTCACATGATCTGTCACATGATCTCAGTATATATACACCTGTTCTGAAAAACCCCAGAGTCTGCAACACCACCAAACAATGGGTATTATGAAGACGTGCAGCTGTAAATGCTGCAACAGGTGGCTCTACAAAGTATTGCCTTTGGGGGAGGGGGGTGAATAGTTATGCACGCTCAAGTTTTCTGTTTTTTTGTCTTATTTCTTGTTTGTTTCACAATTAAAACAAATAATGCATTTTCAAAGTGGTAGGCATGTTGTGTATATCAAATGACACAACCTTCCCCCCCAAAAATACATTTTTGGGGTGAATACTGTCGCAAGCCACCTTAGTTCCAAAGCACCTAAAAAGTAGTAAGTAGTTGAACATTCGCTTATTTGCTCAAATTGTCCATGATGCAATTAGAACTTGAAACCTTTGGGTTGCTAGACGTTGGCGTTACATGCCTACCTGTCCACCCTGATCAACCACCCTCCTTTCATTGTTGCATTAGGTAACCATCTGTCTTATGTAACTATACCAAACTATACCAAACTATACCAAACATAACCTATCATTCTAAATAGAGTGTCTGGGATTTACGTACAGAATAATATGAAATGCTCTGAGATCAGGTTGGTGGCTTAGACCTCGTGCACTGAAGTGCAGGGACGTGGGCTGTTACGTGTAGGTTGTCTTGATAATATGGTTATTTTCTAGGTCAGTGGAACACAGAATGTATTGATGCCGTCAAAACTCAAATGGGGAAAAGTGTTTCTGTGACAACTAAACAGGTCATGATGAAGGAGTTTTAACTGTTCCTCTTCAATTGTTGCACCATAACTGTCCCTGTGACAACCACAACCTTTTCCCCCTTGAGTTTGTCACACGATGCGCTCATTTTTTACATGTTCATGTATATCAAGATGGGGACGTTAAACAATGACATAGAACTACTGTAGGTCCACCATTTCAAAACATGGTCTTAGCTTCACAATATTTGGCAGTGTATGGTTCTTCCACTTTGGAGAACGGTAAGATTGTTGGCTTTTTCTTGTTTTCTGCTATAGAAATACCCTTTGTAAATAAAATGACAAAAAGCCATTACTACTATTACTACTTACAGGTCATCTTTCAATCATGTACAACAGAGATCACAATACTGATTGAAAGACTAACTGAAATGAAGGATCATTTCCATTCACAGAGCCATTGAAGACCACTTCAATGAACTGAAGTGATGAGAAAAAGCTTCATTTTCACACCCACTGCTACTTGTTTTATATTTAATATATCAAAGGATTCTTGCAGTCAAGTGTTCTCTTTTTGTAATATCAGTAGCTGATATTACAGTTGCGATACATGGAAAGTATCTCCTACAGTACATACAGTAGGCCTACTAATCACAACGGTCAAGATTTATTGTGTTTGAATTGAACACTCAAACTTATTTTTAAGGCTACTGTACATAACATCACATTATGTCACACGGTACCAACATTATGTAATGATCTACACTCTCAGAAAAAAGCCTTCCAAAAGGCTACTGTACATAACATCACATTATGTCACACGATACCAACATTATGCAATGATCTACACTCTCAGAAAAAAGCCTTCCATGGCTTCTTTGGCTGTCCCCATACTGTAGGAACACCCTTTTTGGTTCCAGTTAGAACCTTTTGGGTTCCATGTAGAACCTTCTGTGGAAAGGGTTCTATATGGAACCCAAAGATTTTCTACCTGGAACAAAAAAGGTTCTAGATAGCAACTTTTTTTCAAAGCGTGTAGTACAACAATAACATCTTCCTTCATTTGTTGCTGACACGCACCAACATATAGTTGCTGTAAATTCTTGACGAGGCCAGAGAGTGGAAGAGGGTTTTGTACCAAGTTACAAACAATGGGGCCTGTTTGTCACACTTCCCTCCCTGACCCAAATAAAAATCCACCTTGTTCCACAAACGCTGGGTCTACGGTCCAGAAAAGGGCATCATATTTCCAACTGTGAAAGTATTTAAACTAGAATTCCAGATCATTGGATCAGATCATCTTGGAATCTCATTCTGAGGAGAGAGTTCCAGGTATCGGTTGAACTTCACTACCTGCCTCGACCTCTGAACCTGACAAGATGGCAAAGCTTGTTGTGACTCTCTCTACTCTGCTGCTACTGTTGTTGGAACTGATGACTCTGGGTGAAACTAGTAAATAGGACAGGAACTGTCATCAAATGTGCTGTTCGCTACCATCAATGTTGGCTTAGTCATATTTTAGTTTCCCACCTAGTTTAACTTTTTTGTATTATCTTATCGTTTGTCTTAATATCTGTGATGTTTGTGTTGTGCAGGTCCTCTGAAAATAGGTATGCACAAGAATGCACAGAACACAACATGTTGCACAAAATACCAAAAGGACCCCATGAGTCTGACTAAACAAAACTAAATACAACTAGGAAGAGCAGATGTTTTAGTCAGCTATTTCCTATTTTCTAATATGTTTTAGAAGAGATTATTTTCTGAATGTTCAAGTGAACCATTTATGGCAGTGGCTACAGTAAATCAGGGTCACACAGAGTGTTTAATGGTAGTCTTAAACAAATCTACTTTGATACAAAAGTATATACCTCACACATGGTTATGGGCTTAAAAAAAAGAGGACACCTGTACCATGTCAGATATAGAGTTTAAATGTATTACATTTTGAGTTTGCCTCCCAATATGACACTTTATATACATCACAGAAGACTGAACTGTAACGTAACTGTTTGAATGAGAAACACCACATTTTTGGCAGATTTTCAAAAATAATTTTTATTAACTCTGAAATTCTGATAACATTCCACCCATGAGGCCACTATGTGATTTGACTGCAGGAAAGGGCTACCAGACACATGTTCAGATTGATTGTTGAAACTGATGTCAGGAATGTTTAATGTTTCTAAATCCTTCTCTCCTCTCTCTCGTAGATTCACCACTGTGAAAAGGGATTGGGACAAACCTGCCTGTGCCGACACCAACCAGAAATGGGTACAGGATGCTATTGAACTCATCCCGTAAGATTAATTAGTTGTATTTTATTTTATTTTATGTCATAATATTATGTTACTGTAACTGAAGAATACAGAAAAACTCTAAGTACAATACAATACATGCATTGTTCTCTCATTGTGAATGTAATGAATAGCACTGTAATACATTGTAGACTATGATTAACGATAATGTGCTCTATGAATTTTCTTTTAAGGATCAAAAGGACGGCAGCCTGAAGATGGTGTTGGCATCAACACGGACCTGACTTTGTCAACTATTTTCAGAGGGTGATATGGGCTCCCGGGTGGCTTAGCGGCCTAAGACACTTCATCTCAGTGCTTAAGACATCACTACAGACACCCTGGTTCAATTCCAGGCTGTTGAGGGTGGTGCACAATTGGCCCAGTGTCGTCTGGGTTTGGCCGGTGTAGGCCATCATTGTAAATAACAATTTATTCTTGTTAAATAAAGATAAAAATGTTTTAATTGTTTATCAAAGGTGATCTATGTATGGCTTTAAGCACCAGCTGTCAGAGCAGCAGATCACTGCACCTGTCCACAGCCCATCTATCTACCTACCTCATCCCCATACAGTATTTATCTATTTATCTTGCTCCTTTGCACCCCAGTATCTCTACTTGCACATTCATCTTCTGCACATCTACCATTCCAGTGTTAAATTGCTATATTGTAATTACTTCGCCACCATGGCCTATTTATTGCCTTAACTCCCTTATCTTACCTCATTTGCACTAACTGTATATATAGACTTTTTGTTTTATTTTGTTCTACTGTATTATTGACTATGTTTTGTTTATTCCTTGTGTAACTCTATACTCTGTGTTGTTGTATGTGTCGAATTGCTATGCTTTATCTTGGCAGTTGCAAATGAGAACGTTCTCAACTAGCCTACCTGGTTAAATAAAGGTTAAATAAAAAATAAAAAAAATTAAAATGGGTGAAAACAATACTGTACTCAGTGTAAAATGTGATGTAAATGTTCAGTACATTAAATAATGTATCTATTTTTATAATAAATGGCTATTCTTTGACAATTTTTAGGGCCTTCTTCTGACACCGCCTGGTGTAGAGGTCCTGGGTGGCAGGCAGCTTTGCCCCAGGGATGTACTGGGTCCTACGCACTACCCTCTGAAGTGCCTTGCGGTCGGAGGCCGAGCAGTTGCCGTACCTTAACCCTAACCTTAACCACAATGCTAATCTTATGCCTAGCCCTACACAATTTTGATTTAACATTCCAGATAAACCTTGTGCAATGAAATTTACAGCCACTGGGTTGTACCATAAGACCATAAACTCCGAAACGGGTGGCAGTCGCTGTCCTTCCGGGAGAGATTTAGCAGGAGTAACGTAAACTCATGTAAACGCGTACATCGCCTTGGTCCGTACAATTGCCCTTATTTTAGCGTCCCAAAAACGTAATACTTCCAGATCAACTGTAATGTCAATACCATTGTAAAGCACAATTTCTCCCCTTTCCAACATAATCAATTGCATGACCCCCACGCTGCCCGTTTCTGCATAATTCAAGCAGGCAATGAGCCCCGTCGGGTCTTTTTAAAAATGGCGGGTGGGGAAGCGAAACTAATGTGTGATAGTGAGAAGGAGAGATTGCTTTTTTTCACTTGTTCTGTCCAACTTATCACCTTATCAACTTATCACTGTGTCATTACATACCTATTTGAAGGTTTGTGTCGAATTTGAATCAGGTTTTTAGGGCGGTGCTAAAGTGATCTTAGAAGTAAACAGCGGCTTTGAGAATGATGATCGCATGCAATGATGACACATTTTTTTTACTAGGTATCCCCCCCTTACCCCCGTCACTGTCCATTTCTTGTTTTTAAAGGATGATAGAAGTGCTACACCTGGTGGAGAGAGATAGTAAGACAGAAATAGTTGCTTTATGCATGCTGTACGTTACGACATGACACGTCAAGATGTAACGGAGGGTCTGTTTTTTCAACTTTTCTCCAATACTATAGAGCCATTACCATGTCGGTCAACGCTTGAATAGAAACCTAGTTCACACCCCCGATTTTGACATCAACACAGTCGCTACAGTCCCATTAGTTTTCTTTGTAGCCTCGATTGAATGTTGCGGTTGCGCACATTTGTACGGAATGGGGTGAGTTTATGTTACTTTCAGGTATTTAGCTAACTGCTATGTTTCTTTGCAGAGATTTCCTATAAGCGTAATAATCTGAGATTTCAGCATTTGAATAAGCTTTTCTAATTTTCTTATAGCGATCTAATAACATACCTAGTTTGCTAGCGAGCTAGCCATCATCCTCATATTTTCAAAACAAAAATTGTCAGGAGTTGGGAAAATAGTTCTGGTCCATGGCGCAGGCCTTGATCACACCGACAGCTTCATTGCTTTTTGGAACACCAGAAGTACATTAATTCCCAATGTAATGCTATGTTTGCCTTGCAATTACGCCTCGATCACACCGACAGCTTCATTGCGTTTTACCTTACCTTAAGTTGCAGTATGTTCAGTGTGGTGCATTGTGCATACATTGGATTTATTCAACGTATGCATCAAACTGTATGCATAGACGGCTTGACAGAAATGGTAGTAGAAGGGGAATGTGTAACTAACGCCTTGATCACACCGAAAGAGCTTTGCGCAAAATGGTACGCAGCATCTGGCGGACTAACTAAACACAAGTACTGTGTTAGTAAAGGATGTTGTCATGCCATCTGGTTTGCATAATAAAAGGACGTCGATGTATAGCATTTAATTGTACTTTTACGCGAGTGTTACATTTGAGTTATTTTCCACCACTGTCCTCAAATACTTTTTAAACAAGATCCTTTTAGACTTTTACTAAGTAGCATTTTACTGGGTGACTTTCACTTTTACTTGAATCATTTTCTATTAAGGTACAGTATCTGAGTACTTTTTCCACCACTGGTTTGTTGTGAACAGTAAAACTACAACTTTGTTGAGAAGCTGTACCTTTCTCACAGGGCCTCTTCAACCTCAGGAGGCTGAAGTAATTTGGCTTGGTCCCTAAGACTCTCACAAACTTTTACAGATGTACAATTGAGAGCATCCTGTCAGGCTGTATCACCGCCTGGTACTTCAACTGCACCGTCCGCAACCACAGGGCTCGCCAGAGGGGGGTGTGTTCTGCCCAACGCATCACCGGAGGCACACCGCCTGCCCTCCAGGCCACCTACAGCACCCGATGTCACAGGAAGGTCAAAAAGATCATCAAGGACATCAACCACCCGAGCAACAGCCTGTTCACCCCGCCCCGTAGCACTCACTTCCGTCATCATGAAGTGCTTTGAGAGACTAGTCAAGGACCATATCACCTCCACCCTACCTGACACCCTAGACCCACTCCAATTTGCTTACCGCCCAAATAGGTCCACAGACGATGCAATCTCAATCACACTGCACTCTGCCCTAACCCATCTGGACAAGAGGAATACCTATGTGAGAATGCTGTTCATCGACTACAGCTCGGCATTTAACACCATAGTGCCCTCCAAGCTCGTCATCAAGCTCGAGACCCTGGGTCTCGACCCCGCCCTGTGCAACTGGGTACTGGACTTCCTGACGGGCCGCCCCCAGGTGGTGAGGGTAGGCAACAACATCTCCACCCCGCTGATCCTCAACACTGGGGCCCCACAAGGGTGCGTCCTGAGCCCTCTCCTGTACTCCCTGTTCACCCACGACTGCGTGGCCACGCACACCTCCAACTCAATCATCAAGTTTGAGGACGACACAACAGTGGTAGGCTTGATTACCAACAACGACAAGATG
This sequence comes from Oncorhynchus nerka, assembly GCF_034236695.1. Lineage (NCBI taxonomy): Eukaryota > Metazoa > Chordata > Actinopteri > Salmoniformes > Salmonidae > Oncorhynchus > Oncorhynchus nerka. The sequence continues at coordinate 39,371,389 of NC_088424.1, forward strand.
GCCTACAGGGAGGAGGTGAGGGCCCTCGGAGTGTGGTGTCAGGTAAATAACCTCACACTCAACGTCAACAAAACTAAGGAGATGATTGTGGACTTCAGGAAACAGCAGAGGGAACACCCTCCTATCCACATCGATGGAACAGTAGGGGAGAGGGTAGTAAGTTTTAAGTTCCTCGGCGTACACATCACAGACAAACTGAATTGGTCCACCCACACAGACAGCATCGTGAAGAAGGCGCAGCAGCGCCTCTTCAACCTCAGGAGGCTGAAGAAATTCGGCTTGTCACCAAAAGCACTCACGAACTTCTGCAGATGCACAATCGAGAGCATCCTGTCGGGCTGTATCACCGCCTGGTACGGCAACTGCTCCGCCCACAACCGTAAGGCTCTCCAGAGGGTAGTGAGGTCTGCACAATGCATCACCGGGGGCAAACTACCTGCCCTCCAGGACACCTACACCACCCGATGTCACAGGAACGCCATAAAGATCATCAAGGACAACAACCACCCGAGCCACTGCCTGTTCACCCCGCTATCATCCAGAAGGCGAGGTCAGTACAGGTGCATCAAAGCTGGGACCGAGAGACTGAAAAACAGCTTCTATCTCAAGGCCATCAGACTGTTAAACAGCCACCACTAACATTGAGTGGCTGCTGCCAACACACTGACTCAACTCCAGCCACTTTAATAATGGGAATTGATGGGAAATGATGTAAAATATATCACTAGCCACTTTAAACAATGCTACCTAATATAATGTTTACATACCCTACATTATTCATCTCATATGTATACGTATATACTGTACTCTATATCATCTACTGCATCTTTATGTAATACATGTATCACTAGCCACTTTAACTATGCCACTTTGTTTACATACTCATCTCATATGTATATACTGTACTCAATACCATCTACTGTATCTTGCCTATGCCGCTCTGTACCATCACTCATTCATATATCTTTATGTACATATTCTTTATCCCCTTACACTTGTGTCTATAAGGTAGTAGTTTTGGAATTGTTAGCTAGATTACTTGTTGGTTATTACTGCATTGTCGGAACGAGAAGCACAAGCATTTCGCTACACTCACATTAACATCTGCTAACCATGTGTATGTGACAATTAAAATTTGATTTGATTTGATCATTCTCTGAGAGAATGAATGAAAGAAAGAAAGAAAGAAAGTGATTTAGAGAAAGCATACTTAAATTCACCGGATAAGACAGGGGAAGTACTCCAGATATAACAGACTAACCCTAGCCCCCTGACACATAAACTATTGCAGCATAAATACTGGAGACTGAGACAGGGGAAGTACTCCAGATATAACAGACTAACCCTAGCCCCCTGACACATAAACTATTGCAGCATAAATACTGGAGACTGAGACAGGGGAAGTACTCCAGATATAACAGACTAACCCTAGCCCCCTGACACATAAACTATTGCAGCATAAATACTGGAGACTGAGACAGGGGAAGTACTCCAGATATAACAGACTAACCCTAGCCCCCTGACACATAAACTATTTCAGCATAAATACTGGAGACTGAGACAGGAGGGGTCGGGAGACACTGTGGCCCTGTCTGACAATACCCTCGGACAGAGCCAAACAGGCAGGATATAACCCCACCCACTTTTCCAAAGCACAGCCCCTACACCACAAGAGGGATATCTTCAACCACCAACTTACCATCCTGAGACAAGGCTGAGTATAGCCCACGAAGATCTTCCCCACGCCACAACCCAAGGGTGGGCACCAACCAGGACAGGAAGATCACGTCAGTGACTCAACCCACCCAAGTGACACACCCCTCCTAGGAACGGCATGGAAGAACACCAGTAAGCCAGTGATTCAGCCCCTGTAATAGGGTTAGAGGCAGAGAATCCCAGTGGAGAGGGGAACCGGCCAGGCAGAGACAGCAAGGGCGGTTCGTTGCTAAAGTGCCTTTCCGTTCACCTTCACACTCAATCATAGAACCTACTGAAGAGATGAGTCTTCAATAAAGACTTAAAGGTCGAGAGTGAGTCTGTGTCTCTCACATGGATAGGCAGCCCATTCCATAAAAATAGAGCTCTATAGGAGAAAGCCCTGTCTCCAGCTGTTTGCTTAGAAATTCTAGGGACAATAAGGATGTACGGCAGGACCAAATCGGAAAGATAGGTAGGAGCAAGCCCATGTAATGCTTTGTAGGTTACCAATAAAACCTTGAAATCAGCCCTTCCCTTAACAGGAAGCCAGTGTAGAGAGGTTACACTGATAAATGGGCATGTGCCTGAACAACAACATGTTTCCCTGTACCCTCTCTCTTTACCAGGTGGTGCCCCCTGCCTAGCCCCAGTGGGGGGAGAGGGGGGTACAGGGGCTCCATCCTTTTCTGCCTCTGGCTGTTGATGATCATCTGCCTCAGTGTCAAGATTTTCCCGCTGCCAGTCCCCCACTGCCTTCTGGGTAGCTCTACTGGAGGTCTACTCTTTTTTTTTTTTACCAATGTTTCTCCCCAATTTCGTGGTATCCAATTTTGTCTCATCGCTGCACCGCTGTACGGACCCGGGAGAGGCGACGGTCGTGAGCCGTGCGTCCCCCAAAACACAACCCAACCAAGCCGCACTGCTTCTTGACACATTAGGGCCCTTTCGAGATTTCATAACAATCGGAAATCGGTATTTTTGGACACCAATTTGGCCGATAAATATTTTTTTTTTTTTAAATGTACACCTTTATTTAATATTTATTTAACTAGGCAAGTCAGTTAAGAACACATTCTTATTTTCAATGACGGCCTAGGAACGGTGGGTTAACTGCCTCGTTCAGGGGCAGAACGACAGATTTTCACCTTGTCAGCTCGGGGGATCATTCTTGCAACCTTACAGTTAACTAGTCCAACGCTCTAACCACCTGCCTCTCATTGCACTCCACAAGGAGACTGTCTGTTACGTGAATGCAGTAAGCCAAGGTAAGTTGCTAGCTAACATTAAACTTATCTTATAAAAAACAATCAATCAATCATAATCACTAGTTAACCACACATGGTTGATGATATTACAAGTTTATCTTGCGTGTCCTGCGTTGCATATAATCTGACTGAGCATACAAGCATACAAGTATCTGACTGAGCGGTTGTAGTCAGCAGCAGGATCGTAAGCATTCATTCAAACAGCACTTTTGTGCGTTTTGCCAGCAGCTCTTCGTTGTGCGTCAAGCATTGCGCTGTTTATCTCATCCCGAGATGAGGCTGGTGTAACCGATGTGAAATGGCTAGCTAGTTAGCGGGGTGCGCGCTAATAGCGTTTCAAACGTCACTCGCTCTGAGACTTGGAGTGGTTGTTCCCCTTGCTCTGCATGGGTAACGCTGCTTCGAGGGTGGCTGTTGTCGTTGTGTTCCTGGTTCAAGCCCAGGGAGGAGCGAGGAGAGGGACGGAAGCTATACTGTTACACTGGCAATACTAAAGTGCCTATGAGAACATCCAATAGTCAAAGGTTAATGAAATACAAATGGTATAGAGGGAAATAGTCCTATAATTCCTATAATAACTACAACCTAAAACTTCTTACCTGGGAATATTGAAGACTGATGTTAAAAGGAACCACCAGCTTTCATATGTTCTCATGTTCTGAGCAAGGAACTTAAACATTAGCTTTCTTACATGGCACATATTGCACTTTTACTTTCTTCTCCAACACTTTGTTTTTGCATAATTTAAACCAAATTGAACATGTTTCATTATTTATTTGAGGCTAAATTGATTTGATTGATGTATTATATTAAGTTAAAATAAGTGTTCATTCAGTATTGTTGCAATTGTCATTATTACAAATACATTTTAAAAATTGTCCGATTAATCGGCATCTGCCTTTTTGGTCCTCCAATAATCGGTATCGGCGTTGAAAAATCATAATAGGTCGACCTCTAGTTGAAAGTGACCTCCGAAAATTGTGTGCAAATGAACTCAAGTTTACGAACGATGTCAAATGTGATATAGCGAAGCACCTGAGTGAGTTGGGTGCGCAATTAGGGGATTTAACAGTTTTTACAGTCATTTTTTTAATGGGTTCGTGCTTATTAGTAACTGGAATAAGTAGTTTCATAAATGTGTCAAGTGCAGCGTCTGGTTGCTCCTCACTACACACCACAGACCAACAGCGTCTGGTTGCTCCTCACTACACACCACAGACCAGCAGCGTCTGGTTGCTCCTCACTACACACCACAGACCAGCAGCGTCTGGTTGCTCCTCATTACACACCACAGACCAGCAGCGTCTGGTTGCTCCTCACTACACACCACAGACCAACAGCGTCTGGTTGCTCCTCATTACACACCACAGACCAGCAGCGTCTGGTTGCTCCTCATTACACACCACAGACCAGCAGCGTCTGGTTGCTCCTCATTACACACCACAGACCAGCAGCGTCTGGTTGCTCCTCATTACACACCACAGACCAGCAACTATTCTTTACATCATCAACATATGAATCACTACTGTAATATTTTTGTTGTGGAGAAATGACCAGGCAGGAGACGGGAGTACAGTTAGTTTTCGTTTAGTCAAAAACCCCTCGTGCTCTACAGTTCCCGGCAGTCCAGCGCGCATGTGCATTTCCTATTAGGTGTAGTAACGTAACACTGCCGTAATGCATTACTGCTTAGTAACAGCACAGTAACTAATATAAACAGATGTAGATCCCAGATACTACAACTACAAAACTTATTGTATGACCTCTTATACACTATATTAGGCCCAGCCTTTGGAACTTTGGTTTTCCTAGATATGGCTAGTATATTGTGATCACTGCATCCTATGGATTTGGATACTGCTTTAAAGCAAATATCTGCAGTGTTAGTAAAGATGTGATCAATACATGTTGAGGATTTCATTCCTGTGCTGTTTGTATCTACCCTGGTAGGTTGACTGATAACCTGATCCAGTTTGAAGTTTTTTCCTGAGTGGGCAGCTTGATGACAGCCAGTCAATATTTAAATCACCCAGAAAATATACTTTATCAACCATTTCACACATGTTATCCAGATACTGACTGTTAGCACTTGGTGGTCTATAGCAGCTTCCCACCAGAATGGGCCTTAGGTGAGGCAGATGAACCTGTAGCCATATTATTTCAACAGTATTTAACATTAGATCGTCTCTAAGCTTTACAGGAATGTGGCCCTGAATATAGACCGCAACACCGCCTCCGTTGGCATTTCTGTCTTTTCAGTAGATGTTATAACCATGTATTGCTACCACTGTATCATCAAAGGTATTATCTAAGTGAGTTTCAGAGATAGTCAGAATATGAATGTCATCTGTTACAAGCAAGTTATTGACATCATGGACCGTGTTTCTTAGGCTGCTTATGTTAATATGGGCTCTTTTTAGCACTTTTCTGGGTTGCTTGATTGTTTTTAATGCTTTACTGGGAAGCTTATCAGAGGTAGACTTACTCATGTTATTTACATTAGAGCTGATAGTGCAGGATGAGCTGCATAATGTGGTCTTCCTACTATTGCACACCGCCTCAGTGCTAACAGCGTAACTCTGGTTTATAGGCTCATAAATACTGCTTACAATAGCTGTAGGATAAACAGATGTTTTCGGTGCAATTAGGGGTACATAAATTAAATGTACCCCTAATGGTAATGAAAGGCGCTAATGGTAATGAATGTAGCGGAATCAGTGGAATGGTATGAAATACTTCAAACACATGGTTTCCATGTGCTTGATGTCATTCCATTCGCTCTGTTCCACCCATTATTATGAACCGTTCTACCCTCACCAGCCTCCACTGCTCTCTGTGTATCCAGGGCCCTCTCTCTCTCTCTCTCTCTCTCTCTGTTGTGGTCTCTGTCATCTCTGTGATGCATAGATAGGTATGGGAGTTGTGCTGCTGCTCTACTGACGTGGGCTTGCATTGCTTTGTCTTGTATCAGCTCCTGGACACAGATAAAATAAATTAGGTCTCCCTCTCCTGAACATTGTGTGTGTGTGCACGCATGGAAAGGCTTGGGGAGCCGATCGACATCTATCCGCTCTCTCTCTCCCTCCCTCCCTCCCTCCCTCCCGGCGGCGGTGATTAGCACATCAGAGGTTGTCGATGTGCCGGGCGCTAATGGGAGCTGACAGGGCTGTAAACAAACATCAGCCATTGAAGAGGCCCGCTCCCGCTTTGGCCCGCTGGACCAGGACAAAGGGCCCACTCATGGAGCTCCTCGCTGGGGCCGAAAGGGCAGGAGCAAGGGTTCGGACGCCAGCAGACTGCACCCAACCCAGGGCTACCTGTGCCTGAACTTTGCCCTCATCCGTGCACCTAAGCAGAAGTATGGTTGAAGAATTCCGGGAACATTCAATAAATTCCCTGGTTTTCCATAAATCCTGGGAAATCTAGGATTCTGGATTTCCTGCTTATTCCCTCCTGATTTGGGGAATCTTCCAACAGGAATTTCTGGAAATCCCTGGAATTTATTAAAAGTTCCCGTAATTTTGCAACCCCTGCCCAACCCCTGCTCATACATACCCCTAATGATTTAGGATGAGGGGTGGGGAAAAGGGTAAGGACAGCTTCAACATCAAGCCTTACCCAAAACAGTCCCCCCACACACACACACATCAGACTCTGCTGCAGCTCCCATACCCCTCCCTTTCAATGACGAAGATAATGACCAGAACCCTGCCAAGAAGAAGGTGTGTGTTGCCCGAACACCATGCTAGAGTATGTATTATTGGGTAGGCTTTCTCAATGATATGCATTATAGATGTGATGGCTCACAGTTTGTTGGAGCACAGTGTTAATAACTGAACTCCAAGGTTTAGGAGTAAAATTCCTCCAAAGGCCTTGAAAAGTGTACATCGCTTCAGGATAAAAGTGCCTGCTAAATTGTGGTCCCTTGTAGTTTAGTTGGTAGAGCATGGTGCTTGCAATGCAGGATAGTGTGTTTGATTCTTCAGATAAAAGTGCCTGCTAAATTGTGGTCCCTTGTAGTTTAGTTGGTAGAGCATGGTGCTTGCAATGCAGGATAGTGTGTTTGATTCTTCAGATAAAAGTGCCTGCTAAATCGTGGTCCCTTGTAGTTTAGTTGGTAGAGCATGGTGCTTGCAATGCAGGATAGTGTGTTTGATTCTTCAGATAAAAGTGCCTGCTAAATTGTGGTCCCTTGTAGTTTAGTTGGTAGAGCATGGTGCTTGCAATGCAGGATAGTGTGTTTGATTCTTCAGATAAAAGTGCCTGCTAAATTGTGGTCCCTTGTAGTTTAGTTGGTAGAGCATGGTGCTTGCAATGCAGGATAGTGTGTTTGATTCTTCAGATAAAAGTGCCTGCTAAATCGTGGTCCCTTGTAGTTTAGTTGGTAGAGCATGGTGCTTGCAATGCAGGATAGTGTGTTTGATTCTTCAGATAAAAGTGTCTGCTAAATGGCATATATTATTATTTTGTATTAAATTATCTAGATATCATATCAGTCACCTTTCTGTTGATCAGATTGTGGCTCCAGGGGTAAGTGAGAACCCCCTCCAGTTTAATGACTTCTGGTATTCCAGACGCACCTCTGGCCGGCTCGCCAGAACCCAAAGCTACGAATCCAACATCAAACAGATCAGCAGCTTAGCCTCGGTCAGTCTCCATTGGGAACCATTGTTATTTGCCTTCCACGCCGGCAGGTTCTAGACTCAGAAATAGGTTCTAGACTCTGCTGATCTAGTTTAGTATGGTTCTAGGATTCTAGACTAAATCTGTCCTCTTGTCCACCAGGTATTACATTTCTGACCTTTCTACAGTCACATGATCAGACCACGCAACCTGATGGGCCACAGTCACTTCCACCTTTTTAAGTAGGGCATCAAACCCATGTGAGAGGTGGGCACTGAATGCTCTGAACTAGGGTTGCAAAATTCCGGTAGTTTTCCAGAAATCCTTTTGTTAGATTCCTGAAAGTTTGAGAATAGAAATCCAACCAATTTTGCAACTCTGAGCCTATCATTAACTTTATGAGCTGTCATAGTGTTATACCAGGGTCATATTCATTAGGCACCAAACTGAAGAAAACAGATTGGAACAGGGAGGGACTGCCTGTTCCAAAATAAACATTATTTTCATTTTCAGATGCAAAACGTTTTGATACGGTGTGCCCTAATGAATACAACACAGTTGCTTAGGGTCTAATGCCCATGTACAGTTGAAGTCGGAAGTTTACATACACATTAGCTGTAACGGTTTTCTAGGTGTGGTGAAGGAGAGTCGGACCAAAATGCAGCGTGTAGATTGCGATCCATGTTTAATCAAACAAACGTAAACACGAAGTAACACAAACACTACAAAACAATAAACGTAACGAAAACCGAAACAGCCTATACTTGTCAACTAATACAGCGACAGGAACAAAGACACTAAGGACAATCACCCACAACAAACTCAAAGAATATGGCTGCCTAAATATGGTTCCCAATCAGAGCCGATAAACGATAAACACCTGCCTCTGATTGAGAACCACTCCAGACAGCCATAGACTTTGCTAGATCACCCCACTAGCTACAATCCCAATATATACACACCCACATACAAAAACCCATGCCACACCCTGGCCTGACCCAATACATAAAGATAAACACAAAATACTTCGACCAGGGCGTGACAGAACCCCCCCCTAAGGTGCGGACTCCCGAACGCACCTCAAAACAATAGGGAGGGTCCGGGTGGGCGTCTGTCCATGGTGGCGGCTCCGGCGCGGGACGTGGACCCCACTCAGTCAATGTCTTAGTCCCCTCTCCTCGCGTCCCTGGATAGTCCACCCTCGCCGCCGACCATGGCCTAGTAGTCCTCACCCAGAACCCCACTGGACTGAGGAGCAGATCGGGACTGAAGGGCAGCTCGGGACTGAGGGAAAGCTCGGGAGTGAGAGAAAGCTCGGGAGTGAGAGAAAGCTCGGGAGTGAGAGAAAGCTCGGGAGTGAGAGAAAGCTCGGGACTGAGGGAAAGCTCGGGAGTGAGGGAAAGCTCGGGAGTGAGAGAAAGCTCGGGAGTGAGAGAAAGCTCGGGAGTGAGAGAAAGCTCGGGACTGAGGGAAAGCTCGGGACTGAGGGAAAGCTCGGGAGTGAGAGAAAGCTCGGGAGTGAGAGAAAGCTCGGGAGTGAGAGAAAGCTCGGGAGTGAGAGGAAGCTCAGGAGTGAGAGGAAGCTCAGGCAGGTAGATAGATCTACCAGATCCTGGCTGACTGGCGGATCTGGCGGATCCTGGCTGACTGGCGGATCCTGGCCGACTGGCAGATCTGGAAGAGTCTGGTTGACTGGCAGATCTGGAAGAGTCTGGTTGACTGGCAGATCTGGAAGAGTCTGGCTGACTGGCAGATCTGGAAGAGTCTGGCAGACTGACAGATCTGGAAGCTCCGTGCAGAATGACATCTCTGGCTGCTCCATGCAGACTGACAGCTCTGGCTGCTTCATGCAGACTGACAGCTCTGTGCAGACTGGCAGCTCCTTGCAGACTGACAGCTCCTTGCAGACTGACAGCTCTGGCTGCTCCATGTAGACTGACAGCTCCTTGCAGACTGACAGCTCTGGCTGCTCCATGCAGACTGACATCTCTGGCTGCTTCATGCAGACTGACAGCTCCTTGCAGACTGGCTGCTCCTTGCAGACTGACAGCTCCTTGCAGACTGGCAGCTCCTTGCAGACTGGCAGCTCTGGCTGCTCCATGTAGACTGACAGCTCCTTGTAGACTGGCAGCTCCTTGCAGACTGACAGCTCTGGCTGCTCCATGCAGGCTGGCAGCTCTGGCTGCTCCATGCAGGCTGGCAGCTCTGGCTGCTCCATGCAGGCTGGCAGCTCTGGCTGCTCCATGCAGGCTGACACCTCTGGCTGCTCCATGCAGGCTGACACCTCTGGCTGCTCCATGCAGGCTGACACCTCTGGCTGCTCCATGCAGGCTGACACCTCTGGCTGCTCCATGCAGGCTGGCAGCTCAGGCTGCGCTGAACAGGCAGGAGACTCCACCAGCGCTGTAGAGGAGGAAGGCTCTGGTTGCGCTGAACAGGCGGGAGACTCCGGCAGCGCAGGAGAGGAGAAAGGCTCCAGCAGCACTGAACAAGCGGGAGACTCCGGCAGCGCTGGAGAGGCGAGGCGCACTGTAGGCCTGATGCGTGGTGCTGGTACTGGTGGTCCCGGACCGAGGACACGCACAGGAAGCCTGGTGCGGGGAGCTGCTACCGGAGGGCTGGGGTGTGGAGGTGGTACTGGATAGACCGGACCGTGCAGGCGCACTGGAGCTCTTGAACACCGAACCTGCCCAACCTTACCTGGCTCGATGCCCACTCTAGCCCGGACGATACGAGGAGCTGGAATATACCGCACCGGACTATGCACCCGCACTGGGGACACCGTGCACACCACTGCATAACACTGTGCCTGCCCCGGTCTCTCTAGCCCCCCGGTAAGCACAGGGAGTTTGCGTCGATCTCCTACCTGGCATAGCCATACTCCCTGTGAGCCGCCCCCCAATACATTTTTGGGGCTGACTCTCGGGCTTCCATCCGCTCTGCCGTGCTAGCTCCTCATAATGCCGCCTCTCTGCTTTTGCTGCCTCCAGCTCGGCTTTGGGGCGACAATAATCTCCAGGCTGTTCCCAGGGTCCTTTCCCGTCTAGAATCTCCTCCCAAGTCCATTTCTCCAAGTAGTGCAGCCTCTCCCACTGTAGTTGCTGCTGCTCCTGCTGCTGCTGCCTCTGTTGCCTCTCTTGCGGCTCCTGCCTGTTGACACGCTGCTTGGTCCGTTGGTGGTGGGTGATTCTGTAACGGTTTTCTAGGTGTGGTGAAGGAGAGTCGGACCAAAACGCAGCGTGTAGATTGCGATCCATGTTTAATCAAACAAACGTAAACACGAAGTAACACAAACACTACAAAACAATAAACGTAATGAAAACCGAAACAGCCTATACTTGTCAACTAATACAGCGACAGGAACAAAGACACTAAGGACAATCACCCACAACAAACTCAAAGAATATGGCTGCCTAAATATGGTTCCCAATCAGAGACAACGATAAACACCTGCCTCTGATTGAGAACCACTCCAGACAGCCATAGACTTTGCTAGATCACCCCACTAGCTACAATCCCAATATATACACACCCACATACAAAAACCCATGCCACACCCTGGCCTGACCCAATACATGAAGATAAACACAAAATACTTCGACCAGGGCGTGACATTAGCCAAATACATTTAAACTCAGTTTTTCACAATTCCTGACATTTAATCCTAGTAGAAATTCACTGTCTTAGGTCAGTTAGGATCACCAATTTATTTTAAGAATGTGAAATGTCAGAATAATAGCAGAGTGATTTATATAAGCTTTTATTTCTTTCATCACATTCCCAGTGGGTCAGAAGTTTACATACACTCAATTAGTATTTGGTAGCATTGCCTTTAAATAGTTTAACTTGGGACAAACGTTTCGGGTAGCCTTCCACAAGCTTCCCACAATAAGTTGGATGAATTTTGGCCCATTCCTCCTGACAGAGCTGGTGTAACTGAGTCAGGTTTGTAGGCCTCCTTGCTCGCACACGCTTTTACGGTTCTGCCCCCAAATTTTCTATAGGCTGGAGGTCAGAGCTTTGTCGTGGCCACTCCAATACCTTGACTTTTTTGTCCTTAAGCCATTTTGCCACAACTTTGGAAGTATGCTTGGGGTCATTGTCCATTTGGAAGACCCATTTGTGACCAAGCTTTAACTTCCTGACTGATGTCTTGAGATATTGCTTCTATATATCCACATAATTTTCCTTGCTCATGATGCCATCCATTTTGTGAAGTGCACCAATCCTTCCAACAGCAAAGCACCCCCACAACATGATGCTGCCACCCCCGTGCTTCACGGTTTGGATGGTGTTCTTCGGCTTGCAAGCCTCCCCCATTTTCCTCCATTATGGAAAAACAGTTTCATCAGACCAGAGGACATTTCGCCAAAAAGTACGATCTTTGTCCCCATGTGCAGTTGCAAACCGTAGTCTGTCTTTATTATGGCGGTTTTGGAGCAGTGGCTTTTTCCTTGCTGAGCGGCCTTTCAAGTTATGTCGATATAGGACTCATTTTACTGTGGATATAGATACTTTTGTACCTGTTTCCTCCAGCATCTTCACACGGTCCTTTGCTGTTGTTCTGGGATTGATTTGCACTTTTCGCACCAAAGTACGTTCATCTCTAGGAGACAGAACACATCTCCTTCCCGAGCAGTATGGCGGTTGCGTGGTCCCATGGTGTTTATACTTGCGTACTATTGTTTGTGCAGATTAACGTGTTACCTTTGTTTGGAAATTGCTCCCAAGGATGAACCAGACTTGTGGAGTTCAACAGCCATGACAACAGCCATGACATCATTTTTGGGAATTTTCCAAGCTGTTTAAAGGCACAGTCAACTTTGTGTATGTAAACTTCTGACCCACTGGAATTGTGATACAGTGAAGTATACGTGAAATAATCTGTCTGTTACCAAGTGTTCGAAAAATTACTTGTGTCATGCACAAAGTAGATGTCCTAACCAACTTGCCAAAACTATAGTTTGTTAACAAGACATTTGTGGAGTGGTTGAAAAACAAGGTTTAATGACTCCAACCTATGTTTATGTAAACTTCCGACTTCAACTGTATATGTTATACCTAAAGGGGTCCTCAAATAGCTAAATGATTCATGGTATGACCATCTTAAAACAATTCCAGCTTTTTAAATGTTGCCATGTGTCAAGCACTTAACCTCTGAGGTCCACTCCCTGTCATCTCTTGATTGAAGTTAGTGGCTAGCAAGCAAGCAGCTGTGTTTTTCAAACAGGGGGGAGGGGGGACGACTCTGCCTCACACCCATACTACCAAAAGTTGCTATACCTTTACTTTTAATGAAACAAAGTTAATCTTCAAACAAAACAAAAAAAACATGTGTATGATCAACAATCTGGAGAAGAGAACACTGTGTTTGCTGATTAATATCAAAATCACAACGAAATTAACTATCTTACAAAAAACATGATGGATGATGGTTGCCCAGCATGGTCTCATAGACTAGACGTAACATAGTAAATGTAAATACGAGACACTCAAATTAATATGATATGTTATGTTCGGTATGGTTACATAAGATTGAAAGTAACTTAAGTAGGATGGTTGGTCGGGGTGGATGAGACGTATAGACGTATAATGCGAAGGTCTAGCAAACTAAAGGTTGTGTGTTTGAATCTTATCACATACAACTTTAGCATTTTGTCTAATTAGCATCTTTACAACTACTTACTACCTTTTAGCTACTGTGTAACTACGTAGCACGTTAGCTTAACTTTAATCCTAACCCTAACCTTAACCCTTAACCCTAGCCCCTAGCCAAGCTAACATTAGCCACCTAGCTAACGTTAACATTTGCCACCTAGCCAACGTTAGCGTTAGCCACCTAGTTAATGTTAGTAACAACAAATTGTAATTCGTAACATATATGTTTTGAAATCCATAACATATTGTACAAATTGTAATTCGTAACATATTATATAAAATGGATGGTGGACATCCACAAATTAATTCATACCTTAAGAAACGTAACATATCATACTAATTGGAGTATACCGGATTTACATTTGTTAGGTTACGTCTACCCCTGAGTCCAGGTTGGGTTGCCTTAAAGAAAGTAAACATAGCAGTGTGATAAAACTTTAGCATATTACTCAGTGGTAATATCTATGTTCAAAAATACCACCTTCAACCATTTCTCTGAAACACACATATCATACAAGGCATCAGTGTGTATGGTCAAGCATATCCCTTTGTAATTCGTATGGACATCTATAATCCACTGTCAAAATCTTTGTTGTCTCACTGAATGAACAAACTCATAAACTGCAAGACCTGTGACAGACCCACATGGTTTAGTTTCAGTCTCAGACCACCAATACATACATAATCAAAGATCTCTCAAAGCTTTCTGCAGCCACAATATCCTGTGCTAAAACCCATTCCTTTCTAGGGCCATTTTCAGACCTCTTCCTGGTTTATGGACATTTCTCAACCCAGTAGATTTTCACCAGTGTCATTCCCAGTGGGATCGGTGATGTTATTCCCTGACGGAGGAAGGTACTTCCTGGGATCACCAGGGAAAGGTACGGAGGGGGGCTGGTTGAAATGCCCCATCAGGAAGATTCCGATGGTGCCCATGAAGAACGACAGCGCCATGGCGATGAAGCACACCCTGTCAATCACCCGGCCAACCAGGAACCACTCCTCATTCTCCTGTTGTGACATCAGAGGTACAGGTCAGAGGGGAGACTCACTCTAAATGTTGGGAAATCAGTTTCCTTTCAGTAATGTTCTGGCACAAAATGGTAACTGTGCATCACCCAGGTGGGTGAAACACATTTGGGAGACTCACACTCTCAAAGTTGTTTTGTTGCCTTGCACTCTTGGCAATATGTTTGCAGGATTCCACACACTGGCGTACCTCCGGTGAAGCCTGGGCCAGGCTGGTCCCCAGGTCTTGTGCCGTACTCCCCTCAAGACTGTTATCTAGGGTCAAAGGTTAAAACAGAGATGTAACCTATACAAATTTCTTGTAATTTTCTCGCAGCTAAGATTGAAAATATGGTAACACTTTACATTAAACTGCCCTTATTATTGTGTAATTACACTGTACTTACAGCAGCAAACCTATCCTTAGCTTCATGTCCAGCTGCTGGTTCAACCCTAACCCTAGCTTCATGTCCAGCTGCTGGTTCAACCCTAACCCTAGCTTCATGTCCAGCAGCTGGTTCAAACCTAACCCTAGCTTCATGTCCAGCTGCTGGTTCAACCCTAACCCTAGCTTCGTGTCCAGCTGCTGGTTCAACCCTAACCCTAGCTTCATGTCCAGCTGCTGGTTCAACCCTAACCCTAGCTTCATGTCCAGCAGCTGGTTCAAACCTATCCCTAGCTTCATGTCCAGCTTGCTGGTTCAAACCTAACCCTAGCTTCATGTCCAGCAGCTGGTTCAAACCTAACCCTAGCTTCATGTCCAGCTGCTGGTTCAAACCTAACCCTAGCCTCATGTCCAGCTGCTGGTTCAACCCTAACCCTAGCTTCATGTCCAGCTGCTGGTTCAAACCTAACCCTAGCTTCATGTCCAGCTGCTGGTTCAACCCTAACCCTAGCTTCATGTCCAGCTGCTGGTTCAAACCTAACCCTAGCCTCATGTCCAGCTGCTGGTTCAACCCTAACCCTAGCTTCATGTCCAGCTGCTGGTTCAAACCTAACCCTAGCTTCATGTCCAGCTGCTGGTTCAACCCTAACCCTAGCCTCGTGTCCAGCTGCTGGTTCAAACCTAACCCTAGCTTCATGTCCAGCTGCTGGTTCAACCCTAACCCTAGCTTCATGTCCAGCTGCTGGTTCAAACCTAACCCTAGCTTCATGTCCAGCTGCTGGTTCAACCCTAACCCTTATCATAACCCTTATCCTAACCCTTATCCTTATCCTAAGTGGAGGGTAAGTACAGTGTGAACAAAAAATCCCAGCAATTCCCATTGTAATATTCTATGTGTAACCCTACTCACAGATCTTCTCCAGTGCAGATTTCATGAGGCCGTCTCTCTCTCTGAGCCTGGAGAACATGAGTTCAGACCGGGCCGTCTTCATGACGTATTCCTCTGCCTTGATGATGAGTCCTAGGGAGCTGCGACGCCGGCAGGGGTCTAGAAATATGTTACTCCCACTGTCGGTACTGTGACTGTGACCATTACCTGTTCCATCACTGAGGTCACAGTCCTCAGACGGTGTCCACGGTCGCGTCTGCATCCTCAGCAGCCGAGGCAGGATGTTCAGCAGGACCTGAGGTCAACATTGTCAAGGGTCAAAGGTCAACACCAGAGTTGGGGTAGGTAGCCTAGCGGTTAAGAGCATTGGGCCAATAACGAAAGGTCGCTGGTTCGAATCCCCTAGCATAAACTTTTGATGTGACCTTGAGCAAGGCACATAAACCCAATTGCTCCTGTAAGTGGCTCTGGATAAGAGCGTCTGCTAAATTACCAAAATGTAAATATGGGGCCAATTCGAATGGAAGATACTCAATTCAGGAAGTCTATTTATATATATACATGGATTACTTGTCCTTAGTTTATTGATAAATCATTCAAATTAGATTTTTAAAAATCTATTAGTGAATTAGAATTTCAGTTTAATTCCTGAATTGACCCCATGACCCCATCCCTGGTCCACACTACCAGTCCAGATCAGCCAAACTTCCCTTATGGCCTAACAAGCCATCCGGTAATGCAGAGGACCATATAAAACCACATTAGAGGCGTGGGACGCTTCTAACAAACTTGTTGGTCACAGTTTTACAGTCTTACCTTCCTGACTTTATTGTTCATGATGTGTGTATTGGGGGATCTTAGAGACAGGTTCAGCACGATGACACAGTTCATTACTATGATGGTGGCCACGGACATGACAAACATCAGGTACCTACAAAACACATGAGGCCATTAAAGCTAATGGTCAGGACTGCAGACAGGCTCTATAGATCTCTGTTATAGACCTCTATATAAGTGACCTGTTGTTATGTTGGACACCTACTGACAAAAAAATACGTTATTAAATATTTTGACATTTTTTGCAAAAATAAAGATTTAAGAAAATACAGGCAGGCACCACATTACTACAAGATAAAACAGCTCACTCAATCAAATATGATGGTCTATATAAGCCAACCTTTGATATAATAAAACAAATATTGAAAAGGTAGTGAAATGGGGGAATGTCTTAGTGTGATGTGGGAAGAATCCAATACTCTGCCTTGTATGTGGTACAAATCATATTATTGTGGGAACATCTCTTCTAAGAGTATGAATTAAGCGGTTTGAGAATGTTTGAATACTAAACAACCTGCCTCCACATAGTTTGAATTACAATACCAACACTGTAGTCGGTCAAAGCTGTGTGCTGGAAAACCTTGGTAGAGCATGGGTAAAGTACAGTAGGCATTGTGTGAATTTCCTTTCTTTTTATCGACTTCGACCTATGGCTACTTCTCACTTAAAACATCGTTATTTTTGTTTTTAATAGAATAACATATTAGAACTAGAAGGTCGTTTTCCATTAAGAAAATTGTGTGACTTGCTTCCACTCATTATACGTTTTTTTTGTGGTAGTTGAGGAAATGTAAAAATTTTACTTAAAGGGAAGCAGTAAAATATAGTCTAAGTAAATGATATTAAAATAAGTGGTCCTACTTTCCGATAAGAGGAACAGTCTGGGAGGTTTCTGGGACCTTGTTGGCTATGAGGATGAGGAAGACAGTCTGGGCCAGGAGAATCATGATGGACACGGTGCACTTCTGACCCCCAGCTGACCAAAACCAAAATCAGATCACAAGCACAGAGAGTCAATCAGTTGATGAAAATCTACATTTACATTGATATTTTACATTTACATTTACATTGATATTTTACATTTACATTGATATTTTACATTTACATTGATATTTACATTCACATTTACATTGATATTTACATTTACATTGATATTTACATTTACATTGATATTGATATTTACATTTACATTGATATTTACATTTACATTGATATTTACATTTACATTGATATTTACATTTACATTGATATTTACATTTACATTGATATTGATATTTACATTTACATTGATATTTACATTTACATTGATATTTACATTTACATTGATATTTTACATTCGCATTTACATTGATATTTACATTTACATTTACATTGATATTTACATTTACATTTACATTGATATTTACATTTACATTGATATGTACATTTACATTGATATTTACATTTACATTGATACTTACATTTACATTTACATTGATATTTACATTTACATTGATATGTACATTTACATTAATATTTACATTTACATTGATATTTTACATTCACATTTACATTGATATTTACATTTACATTTACATTGATATTTACATTTACATTGATATGTACATTTACATTGATATGTACATTTACATTGATATTTACATTTACATTGATATTTACATTTACATTTACATTTACATTCACATTTACATTGATATTTACATTTACATTGATATTTACATTTACATTGATATTTTACATTTACATTGATATTTACATTCACATTTACATTGATATTTACATTCACATTTACATTGATATTTACATTTACATTGATATGTACATTTACATTGATATGTACATTTACATTGATATTTTACATTCACATTTACATTGATATTTACATTCACATTTACATTGATATTTACATTTACATTGATATTTACATTTACATTGATATTTTACATTTACATTGATATTTACATTCACATTTACATTGATATTTACATTTACATTGATATTTACATTTACATTGATATTTACATTTACATTGATATTTTACATTTACATTGATATTTACATTCACATTTACATTGATATTTACATTTACATTGATATTTACATTTACATTGATATTTTACATTTACATTGATATTTTATATCTACATTTACATTGATATTTCAGTCATTTATGCGGAGCGACATGCAGTTCATCATACTGTATGTACTGGGTTTCACAAGCATCTGTAGGTGTATCAGAAGTGTTACCGGGTAGGTTAGGTGAATGTCTTGAGTGCGGACTATGAGTGTGTGTGTGTGTGTGTGTGTGTGTGTGTGTGTGTGTGTGTGTGTGTGTGTGTGCATACGCGTGTACATGTGTAGGCGTCCGTGTGTGGGTGTGTGTGTGTGTGTGTGTGTGTGTGTGTGTGTGTGTGTGTGTGTGTGAACGTGGGTGTGCATACGCGTGTACATGTGTAGGCGTCCGTGTGTGGGTGTGTGTGTGTGTGTGTGTGTGTGTGTGAACGTGGGTGTGCATACGCGTGTACATGTGTAGGCGTCCGTGTGTGTGTGTGTGTGTGTGTGTGTGTGTGTGTGTGTGTGTGTGTGTGTGTGTGTGTGTGTGTGTGTGTGTGTGTGTGTGAACGTGGGTGTGTGTGTGTGTGTGTGTGTGAACGTGGGTGTGCATACGCGTGTACATGTGTAGGCGTCCGTGTGTGGGTGTGTGTGTCCATGCAGTCGTCACCTTTGGCAGGCAGGAAGTAGACGAGCAGGCCCAGGGATGAGATGAGGACACAGGGAACGATGATGTTGATGACATAGAACAGAGGTTTCCTCTGGATCATCAGGAAGAACACCACTTCCTGGTACTCTAACTCATCTTTAGTGTAGCGCTGGTTAATCATCTTCTTAGCAGGCCTGTGTTTGATGATCCACTCCCCATTCTCTGACAACAGACGAGAGCTAATATAGTATATAGTAATATAATAATAATAATAATATAATATAATATATAGAGTTAATATGAATAGTGTCATGGCTCCCATGTATGCTGCTTAGAACATTATCCAATTCTGTCTAGAATGAGATTACGAGAAAACAAGAGAACAAGAGAATGTTTTAAATCCTCTTCAGTTCCCAGATGATGCAATAACTTTGTATTTGTTTTTAAGAAACAGAACCCAAATTGAATTGAACGTTTATTGACGATTCTATGAAATTTTTTTGGTCTTGTTGTAAAATGCTCTCATGTTATCCTCTGTTCCCTAATGTTCCTTGTATTTTTCATACGCTCACAAAAAAAACAACATAAATCAATCAAGGTGTTTGCGGCGCAGGGTTACTACAATACCTGTAAAAGCCTCGGGGTCGATCACCACCCACTCCACAGGCTGGTTGTCCTCCTCTGTGAGAACTAGTTCTATCTCGTTAGCGTTGTAGGTCTGGGAACTGAACACAGGGAGAGAGGAAACAGTCATCCATAACCGTGAAACTAAAAACAGAACACACTCCACTGACACACCAATAAGCTGCTTCTCATATTGACTAACTTGATGTTTTTTTGTATTTATGGTTTAATTGATTGGTTTCCCAGACCATTTTGCGTACACTTTGGGTTGGATTAAATCCCTATTGTGGAAGATCCAGGTTATAGCTCGAGTGAAATTTAAAGGCAATGTTCCTGCGTTCGCAGAGACTGCATTCACAGTAAATGCTGCATGTGTCAGCAGAATCGGAAATGAACTTTACATTTTAACAGAGCTTTGCGATGCGGATTGAATCCAGCCTCTACTCAATTCTTTCAGATCTGCTGAAGGGGTACACAGTATAACGGCACAGGGAAGTTCAGGGCGAACTAGTCAGTTGCAACCAAAATGTCTAGTCTGCATTTAACCCAAACCCACTGAATCAAAGAAGTGTTGGGGCTTAATCAACGTCATCAGCACCCGGGAAGCAGTTGTTGTCAGGGGGTTAACTGCCTTGGTCAAGGGCAGAATGGCATTTTCCGTCTTGGGGATTCGAACCAGCAACCTTTTCAGGTAACTGGCCCAACGCTCTTAACCGCTAGGCTACCTGCAGCTGGTGGTTATATTCAGTTGAGATTAGTCATTAGTGGGGTGTGTGTGACGCCCATACCGGAACACCATGGTGCAGTTCTGCCAGTCGAAGGGGAAGTAGTTCACGGTGATGGAGCAGGCGCTGCGATAGATGGCAGGAGGCAGCCAGTACACACAGCCACCAGGAGACACCAGGGCATTACAGTACATGGCTATCTCAAACTTTCCGTCTACACTTTGGAGAGAGAGAGAGAGAGAAAGGAGGGAGGTTATGTATGGGATCACATGTTTTGTCCTAACATGGATGCCGTTATCATGAATCTGCAGTGTTCCCTTGGCCAGCACGTTAAGTAATGATTTTACGTCGTGCTTTCTAGACTCACTTGTTCTCCAGGATGATGTCAGGCAGCCAGATGCTCTTGGATGGGATCCTCATCTGGGAGGTGAGGTTTCCGTACAGGACAGACCTGGGAGGTTGGTCCCACCTCAGCCTGTAGTCACACCATTTCTGACAATTGAAAAAGCAGATAACAAATAGAATATGAAAGGAAACGAAGACAAAGAGTTGAGTGACATGGTGTGGTACTAAGCCACTGTGTGAGTGTTTAACCTGAGTCAACAAGGGATTTTACCATTTCAATCCAGACGCTGGTTGTAAGGGCTTCTTCCTTTTCATTCTAGGGATGGAAAGCAAGATGATCACACACACACACACACACACACACACACACACACACACACACACTGACCAGGGAAATAAGGTTGGTGAGGGTCATCTTGACGGTGACCTGTGTAATGTCACCACTCTTCTCCATGGGCCGGACGTTCTTGTTGTAGCCTCTCATCAGGTCCTTGAACAGCTCCCCCTCCAGGTTCACCCCTGCTACTGCTGAGATACCATCAGAGACAAAATGATTGAGTGAGATAGAGAGAGACACATTGTGAGATACAATGAGAGACACCAAGTGGGTTACAGTGAGAGAGACAAATAGTGAGATAGAGGGAGATAAGGTGAGATAGATGGAGATAGAAGGAGATAGAGGGAGATAGAGTGAGTTATTAATACTTCAATAGGGGAACACACAAGGTTGGATGTCAGCTAAAACGACATGATATATACAAAAAAATGTGGACACCCCTTCAAATGAGTGGATTCAGCTTTTTCAGCCACACCCGTTGATGACAGGTGTATAAAATGAAGCACACAGCCATGCAAACTCTATAGACAAACATTGGCAGTAGAATGGCCTTACTGAAAAGCTCAGTGGCTTTCAATGTGGCACCGTTCCAACAAGTCAGTTTGTCAAATCTCTGCCCTGCTAGAGCTTCCCCTGGTCAACTGTAAGTGTTGTTATTGTGAAGTGGAAACGTCTAGGAGCAACAACGGCTCATCCGCAAAGTGGTAGGCCCCTCAAGCTCACAGTACGGGACAGCCGAGTGCGTGGCATGTAAAAATCAACTGTCCTCGGTTGCAAGACTCACTACCAAGTTTCAAACTGCCTCTGGAAGCAACATCAGCACAATAATTGTTAGTCGGGAGCTTCATTAAATGGGTTTCCATTGCAATGCCAAGCGTTGGCTGGTGTAAAGCTCGACGCCATTGGACTCTGGAGAAGTGGAAACGTGTTCTCTGGAGTGATGAATCCCACTTCACCATCTGGCAGCAAATTTCCTGCAGCAAATTATTCTTTCAATGTGATATACAAACAGCTAAATATGTATTTTATTCCAGCTTCAAAGACATAAAAAACAAACATTGTCAAGATATGCCAGGATATGCATATAATTGGTACCATTGGAAAGAAAACACTTTGAAGTTTGTAGAAATGTTAAAATAATGTAGGAGAATATAACACAATAGATATGGTAGGAGAAAATCCAAAGAAAAACCAATCAGAATTTTAATTTTTTGAGAGACCGTGCTCTTACAATGGAAAGTATAGGGGCATACTGAATTCTAGCTCCCAGGATGCAATTCCTATGGTTTCCACAGGGGGTCAGCAGTCTATGTTCAAGGTTTCAGTCTTGTAACTTCCAAAACGAATAAGAAATATCAGTTTTAGTACAGGGACACAGTCTTGGAAATTTGTGTTTGGGCACGCCATGAAGACAAGACGCACCTGCTAAAATCCTATTGTACATACTTCTTTCCGCAAGAAACATTATAGTTTGATTACATTTTAGAGTATCTGATGAGTAAATATTATATTATAAATATATTTTGACTTGTTGAAACTAAGTTTAGGGGTAGATTTTTGGATGTTGAACGATTGGATTACTCAAATCGATGGCGCCAACTAAACATACTTTTTTTATCTAACAAAACAACACTACATGTTATAGCTGGAACCCTTTGGATGACAAATCAGAGGAAGATATTCCAAAAGTACGTGAATATTTTATTTCTATTTGTGAATTTATGAAACCTGTGCCGGTGGAAAAATATTTTGATGTGGGGTGCAATCCTGAAACAATCACATGGCATGTTTTCACTGTAATAGATACGGTAAATCGGACGGTACTGTTATATTAACAATAGTTTAATCTATCAACCGAAAGAAGACACTTGTATGTACCTAAATGTTTAATATCCATCATTTTTATGATAATTTATTTGAATTGCGCACCCTCCAGTTTCACCCGGAAGTTGTCCCGCTAGTGGGAGGCCTCGGCTTAAGAAGTTTTTAATAAAAGACAGCTTCCCTAAGGGACTTTTTTTTGTTGATCATACAAAAATAGCTCAACTATTTTTAATAGTTTATTCTGTTCTCTAGTGACACTTTTAAATCATGCAAAACATTTGTGCCATTTTGAAGTGTATGTATAAAGCTTTAAACTCATTGTCATAATGCTTCTGCCAACCGCTCAGAAAGCCTGTATAAGCTACACATCCCATAACCTGACATTCCACCAAATACCAATAAAATACCAATTGAAATACCTGTAGAAACTAGCCATGCTTATACAGTAAAGTGGAAGCTAACATTCTTACCAGTAGTGAAGATGAAGAGAAATATCCATAGACCGAGTGGTAGAAAGCGTTGAGAACCTGCGTTGAGATCCATCTCTGGGACTGAGATTATTGTTTCACACCGACACTACTCTTTAGGTTTGGCTGCCACCTGGACATTCCAGTGCAGTGTGTGTGTGTGTGTGTGTGTGTGTGTGTGTGTGTGTGTGTGTGTGTGTGTGTGTGTGTGTGTGTGTGTGTGTGTGTGTGTGTGTGTGTGTGTGTGTGTGTGTGAGGTGGTCAGGGTTGTGTCAGTTTCAGGGGAGGGTTTACTGTCTTATGGCCCTAAAAGTATTTCTGGAGCACTACACTCCTGCTGTCCAACCCAGGACTGCATTGTCAGCTGTCACAACGCACGCACGCACGCACAAAAACACACACACACACACACACACACACACCCACGGCACTGGAATGTGTAGCGACCCTTTTACGTGCTCCTTACCCATTATTTAATTTTGTGTTTTATTACACTGATCGTAACTTTTTTTGTACATAATGTTATCGCCATCATTTCCTATGACCAAAAAGAACAGCGATCACTAACCTCGATTTGTATGAAGATTTCCACTTCAAAGATTCGGAGGCACAGGATGTACTGCTCACCCCGGACCAGGCCCTCATCCCCGAAAATCGGAAGAGAAAGATACGGCGATATAGAGATCAACATGGGGGCACCCTGATGAAACTACAATATAGAGGTCAATGTGAGGGCACCCTGATGAAACTACAATATAGAGGTCAATGTGAGGGCACCCTGATGAAACTACAATATAGAGGTCAATGTGAGGGCACCCTGATGAAACTACAATATAGAGGTCAACGTGAGGGCACCCTGATGAAACTACAATATAGAGGTCAACGTGGGGGCACCCTGTTGAAACTATGATATAGAGGTCAACGTGGGGGCACCCTGATGAAACTACGATATAGAGATCAACGTGGGGGCACCCTGATGAAACTACGATATAGAGGTCAACGTGGGGGCACCCTGATGAAACTACGATATAGAGGTCAACGTGGGGGCACCCTGATGAAACTACAATATAGAGGTCAACGTGGGGGCACCCTGTTGAAACTATAATATAGAGGTCGACGTGGGGGCACCCTGATGAAACTACGATATAGAGGTCAACGTGGGGGCACCCTGATGAAACTACGATATAGAGATCAACGTGGGGGCACCCTGATGAAACTACGATATAGAGATCAACGTGGGGGCACCCTGATGAAACTACGATATAGAGGTCAACGTGGGGGCACCCTGTTGAAACTATAATATAGAGGTCGACGTGGGGGCACCCTGATGAAACTACGATATAGAGGTCAACGTGGGGGCACCCTGATGAAACTACGATATAGAGGTCAACGTGGGGGCACCCTGATGAAACTACGCCAGCGAGTAAATAAACCGTCTCTACCCTCTGTTCTACTGGTGAATCTACAATCACTGGAGAACTAACTGGATGAACTCTGTTCAAGACTATTCTGTCAACGGGACCTGAAAACTGTAATATCCTATGCTTGGCTGAACAAGGACATGGATAATATACAACTAGTTGTTTTTTCTATGCATCGGCAGGATAGAACGACAGTGTCAGGTACGCTCAATGGGGTAGTGTGTGTCTCCTTGGTAACAACAGCTGATGTGCGATCTTTAATATTAAGGAGGTCTCGAGGTTCTGCTCACCTGAGTTAGAATACTTCATGTTAAAACTTGTTAGGGAAGTGCTCCCGCTGTGGGAACATCAATCAGCGGAAATTTCAAGTGCGCCACTTATAGTTTTTGATAAAACTCAAACTTTCATTAAAATGCACATACAATGTACTGAATTAAAGCTACACTCGTTGTGAATCTATCCACCAAGTCAGATTTGTAAAATGCTTTTCGGCGAAAGCATGAGAAGCTATTATCTGATAACATGTACCCCCAAAATACTGCAACGTCACCTAACGACAGATTTTGCAATAGCCGGGGCTACCCAAAACGCAGAAATAAAATATAAAACATTCATTACCTTTGACGAGCTTCTTTCTTGGCACTCCTAGATGTCCCATAAACATCATTTTGGGTATTTTTTCGATTAAATCCGTCCATATATAGCCTAGATATCGATCTATGAAGAGTGTGCGATCAATGAAAAAAATAGCGTTTTTTATCGTAACGTTTTTTAAATTAAAAAAGTCGACGATAAACTTTCACAAAACACTTCGAAATACTTTTGTAATGCAACTTTAGGTATTAGTAAACGTTAATAAGCGATCGAATTGATTACGAGGCGAAGTATATTCTATAGCTGTCCGTCTGGAAATAATGTCCGGGTAAATCTCAACCAAAATATCCGGTCGGATACCTGAAGAAATGGCTTGTCTCTTCTTCGTTTGACCAAGAAACAAATCGTAGGCAAATGACAAGACTATTGACATCGTGTGGAATCTGTAGGTATTGCAACCTCGACTTCATTTAATCTGGGTCACCTTTAACAATTGGTTGAAGAGGCGCATGGATATTTTTTTCCATTTTCAGTGATCAGATTTTCCTGCACTTTTCGATGAAACGCACTTTCTGTTATAGTCACAGCCGTGATTTAAACAGTTTTAGAAACGTCTGAGTGTTTTCTATCCACACATACTAATCATATGCATATACTATATTCCTGGCATGAGTAGCAGGGCGCTGAAATGTTGCGCGATTTTTAACAAAAAGCTGCGAAAATTCGCAGCCTCCCTAAGAGGTTTTAAGCTGTAGAACATAATATTTACCCTGTGAGGTTTTCATGTATATTTTTCATAGCTGTTTACCAGACCAATTCTCAATCCATTAAATGTATTTGTAAAACCCTTTTTAAGGTGCTTATACAGAAACCGAGCCTAAAAACCCAGAGAGCAAGCAATGCAGATGTAGAAGCACGGTGGCTAGGAAAAACTGATAGCACCTAGCCATCATGAGGCGACCGACAGCAACTAGCCATCATGAGGCGACAGCAGCTAGCCTTCATGAGGCGACCGACAGCAACTAGCCGTCATGAGGTGACCGACAGCAACTAGCCGTCATGAGGTGACAGCAACTAGCCGTCATGAGGCGACAGCAACTAGCCGTCATGAGGCGACAGCAACTAGCCGTCATGAGGCGACAGCAACTAGCCGTCATGAGGCGACAGCAACTAGCCGTCATGAGGCGACAGCAACTAGCCGTCATGAGGCGACAGCAACTAGCCGTCACGAGGCGACAGCAACTAGCCGTCATGAGATGACAGAAACTAGCCGTCATGAGGCGACAGGAACTAGCCATCATGAGATGACAGAAACTAGCCGTCATGAGGCGACAGCAACTAGCCGTCATGAGGCAACAGCAACTAGCCGTCATGAGGCGACAGGAACTAGCCATCATGAGGCGACAGGAACTAGACGTCATGAGGCGACAGCAACTAGCCCTCATAAGGTGTCAGTAACTACTGTAGCCATCATGAAATGACAGCAGCTAGCCATCATGAGGCGATAGCAACTAGCCATCATGAGGTGACAGCAACTAGCCGTCATGAGGCGACAGCAGCTAGCTGTCATGAGCCGCCAGCAGCTAGCCATCATGTGGCGACAGCAACTAGCCGTCATGAGGCGACCGACAGCAACTAGCAGTCATGAGGCGACAGCAGCTAGCCATCATGTGGTGTCAGCAACTAGCCGTCATGAGGCGACCGACAGCAGCTAGCCATCATGAGGTGTCAGCAACTACTGTAGCCATCATGAGGCGACAGCAGCTAGCCATCATGAGGTGACAGCAAGTAGCCGTCATGAGGCGACAGCAAGTAGCCGTCATGAGGCAACCGACAGCAGCTAGCCGTCATGAGGCGACCGACAGCAGCTAGCCATCATGAGGTGTCAGCAACTACTGTAGCCATCATGAGAAGACAGCAACTCGCACCCTGATGGAAAAATCCCTCTAATATTGCTCCTGTAATTCACAGCCAGGCTCAGTTTACAGAGTCCCTAGGGAGATCGTTTGTGTATGGGACATATTTGGAATGATTTAGTGATAATAGCTTTGCTTACTGGCATGGAGAGCATTTGCTGTGGTGTCTGTGATGTGTGTCTGTCAGTCTGTTGGCCAGACAAAACATTTTCGCCATCGTCCTATATGTGTATTTACCACTTCTTAGAATATATTATTGCAGTTTTGCTTGAATATTAGCATTGATTTCCAGATTTCAGGACTGATATGGGATCAGCAAGAAAAATCATTATTCTACTGGTTTATAGCACATAACACTCATAATATGATACAGTGGTCCTCAAACTCAGTCCTGGGGACCACAAACATGTATTTTTTTGCCCTAGCACTACACAGCTGATTCCAACAATCAACTCATCACCAAGCTTTAATTATGTGAATCAGCTGTATAGAGCAAGGGTGAAAACAAAATGTGCACCGGAGTTTGGAGAACGCTGACATAATATAATAACAACATGACAGACCTCTTAACATCTGATGTAAGCTTAACAACTACTGACTTTACACTGTCATCATGTGATTATTCATTTTAAGAGATCCCACTGTCGAAAGTTTCAGCTCAGATCCAAACCTTGAGGCCAAAGCCCTCTGATGCCATATGAAAGAAACTGTAGGCTAGCTAGGCTGGGTGGATAACTTGATGTTGTGGAACAGATGTATAGGCTTACATTATGTTTATACAGCTGTTGCCCTGTTGCCTATTCTCCCGAGTCCCAACCTGGCTAGCTCTTTTTAGGAGCCCCATACTTCTCATGCTTTCCCTCTGGGGCAGTGATGAGCATAGGATATGTAGTGTGTGCAGGCTTTTTTCCTCAGCCCAGCTTCAATAGATCTGATTCAATAATTATGGTCTTCATAATAGATGACTAGTTGAATCTTGAATGGCTCAACTTCCATTGAGCCCTGAGTCAACTTCTTCACAAAAGCTAGTCTGAGACAGACATTCCATTCTTTTCCCCAACTCTGACCACCATCATCACCCAAATAACTTTCCCTATCAGGGTGAGATCTGATATGTGAACTGTAGGTCTGTCAACACAGCTGCAGTTGTTTCTGGTAGATCAAGCCAATTGTTTGTTGATAGTGTGTATACAAACCATCCAAATCATGTCAGACCTGAAAGACAATCCCATATCTATGACCAGGGTCTGGGAATAGGGATAAGGGCTATGGAGATGAGGGGTAGGGGTTGATGGTTCCCTTCCCCCTATCATTCCTCCAGCCTGGATCACAGCAGCTGCTGTGTTGACAGGAAAGCTAATGTTAAAGAGTCAACATTATGCTTATTCTGGTCCACTGTAGACGATGGACAAAACAAATGAGACCTTGATTCAACCTCTTACTTGAGGTTGAATTAAGAAGGACCATGATTGATTAATTGATAGATTTTTAAAAATAATTTATAAATGAATGAGATCAGAGTTGAAACAAGGACAAGCGTTCACTGCTGTGCACTTCACATTACCTTACAGCATACTGTATCACCACTTCACATTACCTTACAGCATACTGTATCACCACTTCACATTACCTTACAGCATACTATATCACCACTTCACATTACCTTACAACATACTGTATCACCACTTCACATTACCTTACAGCATACTGTATCACCACTTCACATTACCTTACAGCATACTGTATCACCACTTCACATTACCTTACAGCATACTGTATCACCACTTCACATGACCTTACAGCATACTGTATCACCACTTCACATTACCTTACAGCATACTGTATCACCACTTCACATTACCTTACAGCATACTGTATCACCACTTCACATTACCTTACAGCATACTGTATCACCACTTCACATTACCTTACAGCATACTGTATCACCACTTCACATTACCTTACAGCATACTGTATCGCCAAGCACAGAAGATAATAATTTTACTGAGATTTTTTACAAAAATACAAAGCATGTCTCTCTATGCAAATAAATATAGCAAAACGAAGATACCAACGTACAGCATGTACAATCAATGCTTTAGGATTGTTTTCAAAAGACAGACATTTTTTAATTTAAACCGGCTCATAGAATGGGCTGCGTCTCACTGTATTATGCCAGCCATGGAGAACAACAAGATATCTCCATGAACGGTTGCAAGGCACACATTCAAGGCTGTGTGTACAGATAGAGGTCAGAGGTCAGGCTCTCCAGTGGGCTGAAATTATATCATATTGTAATGTCCCACTCCTGTCTGTGTTCTTCAGAGAGTACAAGCAGAGTTGCTTTGAGAGAATCACAGGTGATATACTGACACAGATATGGCAGCTCTATGTGTGTGTGTGTGTGTATATTATGTTTAGTTCTCCTAGAATGCCCACCGCCTGCCCTCTCTCCTCCCATCTGAATGAGTAGTCTCCAGTCTCCTGGTCACTTCTGGGTTCATTTCCACAGCAGATAATGTCTATGGTCTCTGCCGCCACAAGCTGACTCCAGACCACTTCTTCACTGAGTCTTTGACGTGTGTTTGTTCTGTTGTTGATAGTGTTTACGTTTTGAGAGCTCCCAGCGCCAGAGCGATGATGCGTGGCATTCTACGGTAGAAGGACCCGTTCTCCAAACCCACCAGGCTGTAAAAGGTCAGAGGTCGACCCCCCACCACCACCTTGACCTGTGCCTCGTACAGACCCCGAACGTTCTTAGAGCTCAGGTCTACTAGCACCTGAGAGGAGAGGAGAGGAGAGGAGAGAAAAGAGAGAGTGTGACGTAGAAGTCCGTCACTGGCCGCGGGCAGCATTTGGTTCTTTAACGCACACACATATTCATGACTCCTCCCTGCGCCATTATAAGATAAGTTAACAATGTGGGTCGACACACAAATTAACTTCTGTCTTGGTGCATGCATTTCACACTTGTCAATGTTCATATTTGAGAGATACAATAATTATTATACTTATCAATGTTGTGGATGAGCGCATTGTTTGTTTGTTCTGTTCCTCTCTCTCCATCTCTGTAGCTTCCGGGTATGCTGGAAAAGGACCCGAGCTAAGGGAATTGGGTTGGCTTTATAGTGCCTGTCCCAAATGGCTCATTAATGCATACGGGCATATTGAAAGATATTGTCAGTAGTGATGTAATGTTGTGATATTGTTTAAAACCGTGTTGCAATGTATATCCTTTAGTATGTTTAGTTCATGGAAAATGTAGGTTTGTATTGTTAATTGATTAATTAATTAGGGTTAATTGTTCTGAGGGGAGGGGCTAGCCCTACAAAAGGAGCCTCTCTTTCAGTTATGGAGAGGCATTTTGGATTGAGCTGTGGATGGGGCAGCATTGTTTTTAAGCTGTCCCATAAGGTAGACGTTGATGGCAGTACTGTTGTTTTTTGTTCCGGAATCACTTGTAAATAAACACCTTTGCACAGAAGAACTTTTGCGGCTCCGCCATCTTTTTATTTTGATAGAGGTTAGGTTATCCAGTTTAGCCTTCTGGCCTACTCTACGAGAGAGAGAGAGAATGGAATGAAACAGTTATACAGTGACACATCAATTGAAGGAAGAACAAGTGATAAAGTCTGAGTGGTTTGAGTTTACTTGTATTTGACATTATATACCAGGGTTTGGCTAAATTTAGAAGTTTGGAATTGGCTCGCATTCAACTCAGGAGTTGAAATTATACATTTGTTAATTGAATTGGACACCCCCACAGTATGTACAATTAGAATTTGAGTTTGAGTGACATTAAATATTATTTCATTCAGTGCATTTCAAATCAATTCCAATCAGTCATAGAACATGAGTGTTTCATTGAATCTGAGAGGTCACACTTCCAAAGAATATCACTTTCCTCTGGAAACAATGTTCATATATTCTTTTAACATTAGTGTATAGAATAGCCAATTATATTTCCACTAACGATTTCATTGTTTGGCTTCTTTTTGAAGGCCTCAGGGTCAAACTAATGCATTCTAGGAAATGTAGCATTTTCCCTATATTGAACAAAAATGTAAGTGATTCATGAAATATAATAATATTTGCATCCAGGTTTTGTTTTGATCATTCATTTTAAGAGAGTTTGTCCTGAAAATCAATTGTTTCAACAATATAGTATGTGCACGTACAGTTGAAGTCAGAAGATCACATTCACTTAGGTTGGAGTCATTAAAACTCATTTTTCAACCACTCCACAAATGTCTTGTTAACAAACTATAGCTTTGGCAAGTCAGTTAGGACATCTACTTTGTGCATGACACAAGTAATTTTTCCAACAACTGTTTACAGACAGATTATTTCACTGTATCATAATTCCAGTGGGTCAGAAGTTTACATACACTAAGTTGACTGTGCCTTTAAACAGCTTGGAAAATTCCAGAAAATGATGTCATGCTTTAGAAGCTTCTGATATGCTAATTGACATAATTTGAGCCAATTGGAAGTGTACCTGTGGATGTATTTCAAGCCTACCTTCAAACTCAGTGCCTTTTTGCTTGAACTTCAAGGGAAAATCAAAAGAAATCAGCCAAGAACTCAGAAAAAAAATTGTAGACCTCCACAAGTCTGGTTCAATCTCTACATAATATGTCCCTTGTAAATAGACCCCGTAAATACTGAAGTGTAACTCACTTCCTGGAAGTTCGTGTGGAGGTTCTTGGTGGGGATGCCCAGGACCCACTTGTACGTGTCTCTGATTCCACTCACATGCTGGGTAGGCTCTGCTACTCAAACATGCACATCCAACCTGTTATTATGCTGCTAATATCCAGTACTGCTGATGCTAACACACACGCATACATAGATTCTATGAATGGGGCTAGGAGTTTAAAACCTGGGGCTACAGAGACCTGGAGCTATAGGAGACCTGGGGCTACAGAGACCTGGGGCTATAGGAGACCTGGGGCTATAGGAGACCTGGGGCTACAGAGACCTGGGGCTATAGGAGACCTGGAGCTACAGAGACCTGGGGCTATAGGAGACCTGGGGCTATAGGAGACCTGGGGCTATAGGAGACCTGGGGCTATAGGAGACCTGCGGCTATAGGAGACCTGCGGCTATAGGAGACCTGGGGCTATAGGAGACCTGGGGCTACAGAGACCTGGGGCTACAGAGACCTGGGGCTACAGAGACCTGGGGCTATAGGAGACCTGGAGCTATAGGAGACCTGGGGCTATAGGAGACCTGGGGCTATAGGAGACCTGGGGCTACAGGAGACCTGGGGCTACAGGAGACCTGGGGCTATAGGAGACCTGGGGCTATAGGAGACCTGGGGCTACTGAGACCTGGAGCTATAGGAGACCTGGGGCTACTGAGACCTGGAGCTATAGGAGACCTGGGGCTATAGGAGACCTGGAGCTATAGGAGACCTGGGGCTACAGAGACCTGGGGCTATAGGAGACCTGGGGCTATAGGAGACCTGGGGCTATAGGAGACCTGGAGCTATAGGAGACCTGGGGCTATAGGAGACCTGGGGCTACTGAGACCTGGAGCTATAGGAGACCTGGGGCTATAGGAGACCTGGGGCTATAGGAGACCTGGGGCTACAGAGACCTGGGGCTATAGGAGACCTGGGGCTATAGGAGACCTGGGGCTATAGGAGACCTGGGGCTACAGAGACCTGGAGCTATAGGAGACCTGGGGCTATAGGAGACATGGGGCTATAGGAGACCTGGAGCTATAGGAGACCTGCGGCTATAGGAGACCTGGGGCTATAGGAGACCTGGGGCTATAGGAGACCTGGGGCTATAGGAGACCTGGGGCTACAGAGACCTGGAGCTATAGGAGACCTGGAGCTATAGGAGACCTGGGGCTATAGGAGACCTGGGGCTACAGAGACCTGGGGCTATAGGAGACCTGGGGCTATAGGAGACCTGGGGCTACTGAGACCTGGAGCTATAGGAGACCTGGAGCTATAGGAGACCTGGGGCTATAGGAGACCTGGGGCTATAGGAGACCTGGGGCTACTGAGACCTGGAGCTATAGGAGACCTGGAGCTATAGGAGACCTGGGGCTATAGGAGACCTGGGGCTACAGAGACCTGGGGCTATAGGAGACCTGGGGCTACTGAGACCTGGAGCTATAGGAGACCTGGAGCTATAGGAGACCTGGGGCTACAGAGACCTGGAGCTATAGGAGACCTGGAGCTATAGGAGACCTGGAGCTATAGGAGACCTGGGGCTATAGGAGACCTGGGGCTACAGAGACCTGGGGCTACAGAGACCTGGGGCTATAGGAGACCTGGGGCTATAGGAGACCTGGGGCTACAGAGACCTGGAGCTATAGGAGACCTGGAGCTATAGGAGACCTGGGGCTATAGGAGACCTGGGGCTACAGAGACCTGGGGCTATAGGAGACCTGGGGCTATAGGAGACCTGGGGCTATAGGAGACCTGGGGCTACAGAGACCTGGGGCTA
Organism: Oncorhynchus nerka; assembly: GCF_034236695.1. Lineage (NCBI taxonomy): Eukaryota > Metazoa > Chordata > Actinopteri > Salmoniformes > Salmonidae > Oncorhynchus > Oncorhynchus nerka. The sequence continues at coordinate 39,405,170 of NC_088424.1, forward strand.
TAGGAGACCTGGGGCTACTGAGACCTGGAGCTATAGGAGACCTGGAGCTATAGGAGACCTGGGGCTACAGAGACCTGGAGCTATAGGAGACCTGGAGCTATAGGAGACCTGGGGCTATAGGAGACCTGGGGCTACAGAGACCTGGGGCTATAGGAGACCTGGGGCTATATGAGACCTGGGGCTATAGGAGACCTGGGGCTATAGGAGACCTGGGGCTATAGGAGACCTGGGGCTATAGGAGACCTGGGGCTATAGGAGACCTGGAGCTATAGGAGACCTGGGGCTACAGAGACCTGGGGCTATAGGAGACCTGGGGCTATAGGAGACCTGGGGCTATAGGAGACCTGGAGCTATAGGAGACCTGGGGCTATAGGAGACCTGGGGCTATAGGAGACCTGGGGCTACAGAGACCTGGGGCTATAGGAGACCTGGGGGATAGGAGACCTGGGGCTATAGGAGACCTGGAGCTATAGGAGACCTGGGGCTATAGGAGACCTGGGGCTATAGGAGACCTGGGGCTATAGGAGACCTGGGGCTATAGGAGACCTGGAGCTATAGGAGACCTGGGGCTATAGGAGACCTAACCAGGAAAAACTCCAAGCCTCATGTTTAGTCTCTCTTTATCTAGGGACCAGAGTTGGTCCTAGTCATGTCACATGATCAGGAACAACTCAGGGTGATAATAATGTGACATTGTTGATTAGAGGCTGTTCCATCTCACAATAACAAGACACATACAGCACAGAGACATACAATATATTATCACATTATATCACAGAGACATACGATATATTATCACATTATATCACAGAGACATACGATATATTATCACATTATATCACAGAGACATACAATATATTATGACATTATATCACAGAGACATACGATATATTATCACATTATATCACAGAGACATACGATATATTATGACATTATATCACAGAGACATACGATATATTATGACATTATATCACAGAGACATACGATATATTATCACATTATATCAGAGACATACGATATATTATCACATTATATCACAGAGACATACGATATATTATGACATTATATCACAGAGACATACGATATATTATCACATTATATCACAGAGACATACGATATATTATGACATTATATCACAGAGACATACGATATATTATGACATTATATTACAGAGACATACGATATATTATCACATTATATCACAGAGACATACGATATATTATGACATTATATCACAGAGACATACGATATATTATGACATATCACAGAGACATACGATATATTATCACATTATATCACAGAGACATTTGACCCCTTGACTTTTTCCACATTTTGTTACGTTACAGCCTTATACTAAAATGTATTTATCCCCTTCATCAATCTACACACAATACCCCATAATCACAAAGCAAAAACAGGGTTTTAGACCTTTTTACTTATTTATAAAAATACATTTAAAAAAAATACCCTTTACTCAGTACTTTGTTGAAGCACCTTTGGCAGCGATTACAGCCTCAAGTCTTCTTGGGTATGACGCTACAAGCTTGGCACACCTTGGCCAAACACGACTCCATCATTAAGTTTGCTGACGACACAACAGTGTTAGGCCTGATCACCGACAATGATGAGACAGCCTATAGGTAAAGAGGTCAGAGACCTGGCAATGTCGTGCCAGAGCAACAACCTCTCCCTCAATGTGAGCAAGACAAAGAAGCTGATGGTGGACTACAAGAAAAGGTGGGCCGAACAGGTCCCCATTAACATCAACGGGGCTGTAGTGGAGCGGGTCGAGAGTTTCAAGTTCCTTGGTGTCCACATCACCAACGATATATTATGGTCCTAACACATCAAGGCGGTCGTGAAGAGGGCACGACAAAACTTTTTCCTACTCAGGAGACTGAAAAGATTTGGCATTGGTCCCCAGATCCTCAAAAAGTTCTACAGCTTCACCATTGAGAGCATCCTGACCGGTTGCATCACCGCCTGGTATGGCAACTGCTCGGCATCTGACCATAAGGCACTACAGAGGGTAGTGCGTATTGCCCAGTACATCACTGGGGCCAAGCTTCCTGCCATCCAGGATGGAAGCTTCCTGCCATCCCCCCTCCATTTGTTTTGTACACTGCTGCTACTCGCTATTAAATATCTATGCATAGTCACTTCACCCCTACATGTACAAATGACCTCAGCTAACCTGTACACTGACTTGGTACCGGTACCCCCTGTATAAAGCCCTGTTATTGTTATTGTGTTACTTTTTTATTACTTTTTACCTTAGTGTATTTGGTAAATATTTTCGTAACTCTTCTTGAATTTCACTGTTGGTTAAGGGCTTGTAAGTAAGCATTTCACGGTAAAGACTACACTTGTTGTATTTGGCGCATGTGACAAAGTTTGATTTGACACCTGTATTTGGGGAGTTTCTCCCATTCTCTGCAGATCCTGTAAAGCTCTGTCAGGTTGGATGGGAAGCGTTGCACAGGAATTTTCAGGTCTCTCCAGAGATGTTAGATTGGGTTGAAGTCCGGGCTCTGGCTGGGCCACTCAAGGACATTCAGAGACTCGTCCTGAAGCCACTCCTGCATTGTCTTGGCTGTGTGCTTAGGGTCATTGTCCTCTTGGAGGGTGAACCTTTGCCCCAGTCTGAGGTCCTGAGCGCTCTGGAGCAGGTTTTCATCAAGGATCTCACCTCCCTGAACAAGGCCCTTCTCCACCGATTGCTCAGTTTGGCCGGGCGGCCAGCTTTAAGAAGAGTCTTGATGGTTTCAAACTTCTTCCATTTAAGAATGATGGGAGGCCACTGTGTTCTTGGGGACCTTCAATGCTTAAGAAATATTGTGGTACAATTCTCCAGATCTGTGCCTCGACACAATTCTGTCTCGGAACTCTACGGACAGCTCATGGCTTGGTTGTTGCTACCTCATGGCTTGGTTGTTGCTCTGACATGCACTGTTGGACCTTCCATAGACAGGTGTGTGCCTTTCCAAATCATGTCCAATCAATTAACTGTACCGCAGGTGGACTCCAGTCAAGTTATAGAAACATCACAAGTATGATCGATGGAAACAGGATGCACCTGAGCTCAATATCGAGTCTCAAAGCAAAGGGTTTAATTACTTATGTAAATAAAGTATCAGTTTTTAATTTTTAATATATTTGTAAAAATGTCTAAAAACCTGTTTTCGCTTTGTCATTATGGGGTATTACAGTGGCTTGCAAAAGTATTCACCCCCCTTGGCATTTTTCCTATTTTGTTGCCTTACAACCTGGAATTAAAAATAGATTTTAAGAGCTCTTTGGCCTTCATGGTGCTGCTTGCTTGGTGGTGCCCCTTGCTTAGTAGTGTTGCAGACTTTGGGGCCTTTCAGAACAAGTGTATATATACACTCAGATCAAGTGACGCTTAGATTGCACACAGCTGGACTTTATTAAACTAATTATGTGACTTCTGAAGGTAATTGGTTGCACCAGATCTTATTTAGGGGCATCATAGCAAAGGGGGTGAATACATATGCAAAGGGGGTGAATGCATATGAAAAGGGGGTGAATGCATATGCAAAGGGGGTGAATGCATATGCAAAGGGGTGAATGCATATGCAAAGGGGTGAATGCATATGCAAAGGGGGTGAATGCATATGCAAAGGGGGTGAATGCATATGCAAAGGGGGTGAATGCATATGCAAAGGGGGTGAATGCATATGCAAAGGGGGTGAATGCATATGCAAAGGGGTGAATGCATATGCAAAGGGGTGAATGCATATGCAAAGGGGGTGAATGCATATGCAAAGGGGGTGAATGCATATGCAAAGAGAGTGAATGCATATGCAAAGGGAGTGGATGCATATGCTAAGGGGTGAATACATATGCAAAGGGAGTGAATGCATATGCAAAGGGGGTGAATGCATATGCAAAGGGGGTGAATGCATATGCAAAGAGGGTGAATGCATATGCAAAGGGGGTGAATGCATATGCAAAGGGAGTGAATACAAATGCAAAGGGGGTGAATGCATATGCAAAGGGAGTAAATGCATATGCAAAGGGGTGAATACATATGCAAAGGGAGTGAATACAAATGCAAAGGGGGTGAATGCATATGCAAAGGGAGTGAATGCATATGCAAAGGGGGTGAATACAAATGCAAAGGGGGTGAATACAAATGCAAAGGGGGTGAATACAAATGCAAAGGGCGTGAATACAAATGCAAAGGGGGTGAATACAAATGCAAAGGAGGTGAATACAAATGCAAAGGGAGTGAATGCATATGCAAAGGGAGTAAATGCATATGCAAAGGGGGTGAATACATATGCAAAGGGAGTGAATGCATATGCAAAGGGGGTGAATACATATGCAAAGGGAGTGAATGCATATGCAAAGGGGGTGAATACAAATGCAAAGGGGGTGAATACAAATGCAAAGGGGGTGAATACAAATGCAAAGGAGGTGAATACAAATGCAAAGGGGGTGAATACAAATACAAAGGGGGTGAATACAAATGCAAAGGGGGTGAATAGGATAGGATAAAGTAATCCCTCTCACCCCCTTAAAAGATTTAGATGCACTACTGTTCCACTGGATGTCATAAGGTGAATGCACCAATTTGTAAGTCGCTCTGGATAAGAGCGTCTGCTAAATGACTTAAATGTATGTAAATGTAATACAAATGCAAAGGGAGTGAATACAAATGCAAAGGGGGTGAATACAAATGCAAAGGGAGTGAATACAAATGCAAAGGGGGTGAATACAAATGCAAAGGGAGTGAATACAAATGCAAAGGTGGTGAATACAAATGCAAAGGGGGTGAATACAAATGCAAAGGGAGTGAATACAAATGCAAAGGGAGTGAATACAAATGCAAAGGGAGTGAATACAAATGCAAAGGGAGTGAATACAAATGCAAAGGGGGTGAATACAAATGCAAAGGGAGTGAATACAAATGCAAAGGGAGTGAATACAAATGCAAAGGGAGTGAATACAAATGCAAAGGGGGTGAATACAAATGCAAAGGGAGTGAATACAAATGCAAAGGGAGTGAATACAAATGCAAAGGGGTGAATACAAATGCAAAGGGAGTGAATACAAATGCAAAGGGGTGAATACAAATGCAAAGGGAGTGAATACAAATGCAAAGGGGTGAATACAAATGCAAAGGGAGTGAATACAAATGCAAAGGGGTGAATACAAATGCAAAGGGAGTGAATACAAATGCAAAGGGGGTGAATACAAATGCAAAGGGAGTGAATACAAATGCAAAGGGGGTGAATACAAATGCAAAGGGGGTGAATACAAATGCAAAGGGGGTGAATACAAATGCAAAGGGGGTGAATACAAATGCAAAGGGAGTGAATACAAAATGCAAAGGGAGTGAATACAAATGCAAAGGGAGTGAATACATATGCACGCCCCACATTTCAGTTTTTGTATTTTTTAGAGTTTTTTTATTTATTTCACTTCACCAATTTGGATTATTTTGTGTCCATTACATGAAATCCAAATAAAAATCACTTTAAATGACAGGTTGTAATGCAACAAAATAGGAAAAATACCAAGGGGGATGAATACTTTTTCAAGGCACTGTGTGTGTAGATTAATGCTGTGTTCTGGTCGAATTGGACCGATTTACAAGTTTACTCTCTGAAAAATGTAGTTAATTTAATCTGCTTGTCATAAGGTTCCATGACTTTGTCCACACAGGTCATCTGAACACACAAAATGCATTTTGATGATTTCCATGACATTTTGGGTGTTTTATTTAACTTTTGTACATCTGTGGTGTTCCTGGTCAAAAATGACCAGTCATTAGAAATGAATGGGTAAGACTACAATTAGTGTATAAAATTGAGTTCAGGCACATGCCCATTCATCAGATGGACACACTTCCTCTCCCAGACCCCCACATGCATGTGTATTTGAGAACACCTCACTCCCCTTCTTGGCTTCCATGGTAACCCCTACAGGAACCTTTCCCCAGTAGAATATTTCCCCCATGGGAAGCACACCTGTTGGAATTCTCACAAACAATCGCAACATTGTTTCGATAATATATAGAACTTTTTTCGCAGCTCTGGTATATAAAGCTTTTTTGAGGCCTTGCTCACAATTCATTCTGTGGCAGCACAATGACCAAATTATATACTGTATGTGAGGATCTTGATAATATCTTTGATCGTGACTCTGGTGAGGAGAGAGTCATTATTAAACTATGACACAAAGTAGTCTGTGATAAGTAGCACAATAAATTTAATCTGAGAATTTGTTATAGTCAAAATAATCCATACATTATGCTTTTTTTACTCAAAAACTAGTTGTATGAGCTCAGGTCAATGAGGCCTACAGGCCATAAATAGCAAATAGAAGTTTAAAACTTGTAATGTTCACAATAACTTAAGTTGATAAAAAGATTTAACACAAAATTAGGTGATAAGATATGTATGATTATGGATTTATAATCATCTATAATTTGGCGGTCATTTTGGACCAGGAACACAGAATTAATTAACATGAAAAAAACACAACAGGAGAGTTAATCAATTTTAGAATAAGGTAACAAAATGTAACTTTCCGAATGCACTGTATAGACCTAACTGTGATACGTACCGTTAACCCTAGGTATCTGCCTCTTGTGGAGACTCCTGCGTCTCCTGTGGTTGAGGGAAACCCGGAGGGAGGGAGAACCAGGAAGTAGAGTCTGTCTGGAGTCAGAGGTTGTTGCTATGGGAGACTTTGTGCTGCTGACAGTGGACAGAGACGGGAATTGACGCTGTAACGTTGTGTGTTCTGTCACAGCTTTGTCAAGCCAATCAGAAGGGTCTACTGAGCTGACTGATGCTGGATCAGAAAACGTCTCCTCTTCAAAAGACATTCATTTCTACATCTTCTGTCGTCATTTCATTCTGTGTCCCGAATTTACGGATTTCACTGATGAGGGCTGTGAAGAGAGATTCTGGAGATTCCGGAGGGGGGAATGAGGTGGGTGACTCTCTGGTGGGAAAAGCAGGAATGTGGGGGAGTCTTGCTGTAGGGGGTCTGTATCCAGGTGCAGGATTGGAGGAGTGAGTCTGGAGCCCAGTTTGGAGCGTAAGGCCCAGATCATGGTCTGGTCTGAGTTCACTATAGTCTACCTGGAGGAAAAGACTCCCTCCTTGGCTCAGTGGTTTGGAGTCGTGTGTCTGTCCATATGTCTGTCCCTCTGTCTGTCCATGTGTCTGCATGTCCAGCTCCTCAGCAATGTCCCTGGGGCAGTTCTCCCAGTCGGCCACCAGGGGGCCAACCTTCTGGAACAGCCCAGGACCCGTCTCTACTGGCCCTGACCGGACAGTACCCCCTACCTGTTCTTTAACAAATACTATCCCAGTTACACACATGCAGCCATGGGACACACACTTCTGTATTTATAATAATAACAACAATAATACTTCATAATAATACTACTACTGATGATAATAATAATAATTCAAATAAATACAGAATAATAATAATAAATACATATTAATAATAATATATATAATTAATTAATGGGATTCTTATCTATACAGAGGGGTAAAGTACGAGTGTTTTTGACATGGTGTTGAGGAGGAATGGGGGTGGGAGTAGCAGAGGTGGTGGGGGGGTTACAGTACTAGGATAGTAAGTAGTAGGGTGGTAGAGTAGTAGTAGTCGGGTGTGTGGTGAGGGATAAGACGAATGTAGGAGAATAACAGAGCCAGGGGGGAGGGATAGATGGTACAAGGAGGTTAGAAGGGGCGCAGTAGTGGGGAGCTGGTGCCATACCTGTTCCCCGTGGAATCTCCCTCCTCTCCCTTTCCTTGGCGGTCAGGGCTGAGCTGTAGATGTGTTCGACCAGCTGAGGCAGGGTTTGGGTGAAGAAGGTCAGGTCTCCCTTGTCTTTAATGTAGTCATCTGCTCTCTGGAGAAGGTTCAACAGGGTCTGCAGGAACGAATGCAGCTCTGAGGAGGAGAGAGGACAAATGAAAGATACATGATTAAGATCCAGAGAAAGACATATTTTTAGTAATCTGCAGATAAATAGCTCATTATAATACCCAATATCCATCTGCGTCACAACAATATTATCATCATTACATATTGCTGCATACAATACAGCGATTGTATCATTAATTGTATCATTTTTATTCACTCCACATAGGGCAGTCGAGAGTTCATGGTCCTCATACTAACTTCAGGTTTCTTCATGAATGTCATAATAAAACAGAAAAATATCTGTGAGTGTTACGGCACTTCTTGAAGCGGCTGAGACACTTCTCCTCGGCCAGAAGGCTACAGGCAGCAGTCCCCTGGCTGGGGGGGGCAGGACTGGGCGTAGAAGCGACACAGAGAGCTGAACTCTGACTTCTGCTGCTCCTCCGACAGCTCCGACGTCTTCAGCAGCTCAGGACATGTCGGCTCCCGGCTCCCAAAGGACACTAGGTAAACCAAGAAGAGGGGATAGTGGATATTAGAATGCTGATTAGGCAAAACAGTAGAGAAACTGGTTTTTCTATCTCTGTTTTTATTTGGTTGAGTACAATATCAACTAAAAATATATATATATCACAGGATAGAAATGTTCCATATTTATGGCCAGACAACCGAAGCTAACGTTTACTACATAAGGAAGTAATATGTCTATGCCGATCTCTTGTGACAAGTCTATGGCTATCGGTGTTACTGTTAATGTGACTCACTCAGTATCTCAGCCAGTATCCAGTCGGAGAAGGCACTGACCCGTGTGTAGACCCCAAGCTTGCCCTTCTCTCCACAGCCGTCTCCCCAGGACGGGATGCCCTGCAGCTGAAAGCGACCTGACACGTGGTCCTGGTAGATCAGAGGGCCTCCAGAATCCCCCGACAGGACACAGTCAGTATTCAAGCTATGAAGTACTAGTCTACTGTACCTAGTGTAACTCATCACAGTGTAACTCATCAAAGTATAACTCATCACAGTATAACTCATCACAGTCTAACTCATCACAGTCTAACTCATCACAGTATAACTCATCAGTGTATCTCATCACAGTGTAACTCATCACAGTATATCTCATCACAGTATAACTCATCACAGTATATCTCATCACAGTATATCTCATCACAGTCTAACTCATCACAGTCTAACTCATCACAGTCTAACTCATCACAGTCTAACTCATCAGTGTATCTCATCACAGTGTAACTCATCACAGTCTAACTCATCACAGTGTAACTCATCACAGTGTAACTCATCACAGTATAACTCATCAGTGTATCTCATCACAGTGTAACTCATCACAGTATATCTCATCACAGTGTAACTCATCACAGTGTAACTCATCACAGTATATCTCATCACAGTATATCTCATCACAGTATATCTCATCACAGTATATCTCATCACAGTATATCTCATCACAGTGTAACTCATCACAGTATATCTCATCACAGTGTAACTCTTCACAGTATATCTCATCACAGTATATCTCATCACAGTATATCTCATCACAGTATATCTCATCACAGTGTAACTCATCACAGTATATCTCATCACAGTATATCTCATCACAGTGTAACTTCACAGGAGCACAGAACTGGATTACCTCTTAAGCAAGATACACTTCAAGACATTTGTGTAGCTTTAGTCAGAAGGTGTCAAACCCTGATCTGTTTCACCTGTGCTTGTCTCCACCCCCTCCAGGTGTCTCCCATCTTCCCCATTATGCCCTAGGTATTTAAACCTGTGTTTTCTGTCTGTCTGTGCCAGTTTGTCTTGTATGTTCCAGGTCAACCAGCGTTGTGTTCCCGTGCGCCTGCCTTTTCTATTCTCTTATTGCTAGTCCTCCCAGTTTTGACCCTTGCCTGTTTTCTGGACTCTGCACCATTCTGCCTGCCCTGACCTCAAGCCTGCCTGCCACACTGTACCTCCTGGGCTGTGAACCGGTTTTAACCTTTTGCCTGTCCACGACCATTCTCTTGCCTACCCCTTTTGGATTATTAATAAATAACAAAGACTCAAACCATCTGCCTCCTGTGTCTGCATCTGGGTCTCGCCTTGTGCCCTTATAGTACGAACTGGCCATGACAGACCCAGCAGACTTGGACCAGCTCTGTCATGCTGTCTCCATGCAGGGAGCCACCATTAGGAGGCATGAGGAGCTACTGCTGGACTTTTTGGAAGGGCTTCGTTCCCTGACGGAACGCCACGACCAAGGGTTCAAGGCTATTATGGAGCGAATCAGTGAGTTAGCTTGTAGGCAGCCTGCACCTCTGAGACCTCAACAACCACCCAGTAACCTGTCTACTATCAGTGGTGGGTTTGTACAGCCTATCCCGGCTCCCCGAGAACTCCGCTTACCACCTCCGGGGCGATATTCTGGGGATCCTGGAACCTGTCAGGGTTTTCTTTCTCAATGCTCCCTTATTTTTGAGCTACAGCCATCTTCGTTCCCTTCGGACCTGTCGAAGATAGCGTATATTATTATGCTAATGTCGTGAAGGGCACTCTCCTGAGCTAAGGCAGTTTGGGAGCAACAATCCTCCATTTGTCGTCATCTGGAAGATATCATGGCAGAGGTGAGGAATGTGCTCAATTCTCCGGTATGCCGGAGAGAGGCAGCCCGAAAACTACTTGAGTCAAAACTCCCGTAGTGCGGCAGACTACGCAGTAGATTTTCACACATTGGCCTGCAGAGAGTGTCTGGAATCCGGAGTCCCTATTCGATACTTTCCATTACGGACTCTCTCGGATTTCACTGCTGTCCCCACAGAGTACCATGACCTCCTGGAGGTCTTCAACAAGGCACAGGATACTTCTCTTCCCCCGCATCGACCCTACGATTGTGCCTTTGACCTTCTCCCAGGCACCACACCGCATTGTGGTCGACTATATTCCCTATCTGGCCCTGAGACCATGGCCATGGAGTATATTGAGGACTCTCTGACTGCTGGAGGCATCTGTCCGTCATCTTTGTGGAAAATAAAGACAAGACCCTGCATCCGTGCATTGACTACCGGGGCCTTAATGACATAACGATCCAGAATCCAGCCTCCTGGAGAACCAGTTATTTGTGAAAGCAGAGAAATGCGAGTTCCACCGTTCTACCCTCTCCTTTCTGGGATATGTCATCTCTGAAGGAAATGTCCAGATGAACCATGAAAAGGTGAAAGCAGTAGTGGATTGGCCCCAACCTACGTCCAGGGTGCAGCTACAACGTTTCCTGTGGTTTTCCAATTTCTACCTCCGTTTCATTTGAGGCTACAGCACCCTGGCAGCCCCCCTCACTACGGCCCCCATCCTCGTCCATCCAGACCTGTCCCGTAAGTTTGTGGTTGAGGTCGATGCTTCTGACGTTGGAGTGGGGGGCTATCCTGTCCCAGCGATTCGTCCAGGACCAAAAGCTCCATCCCTGTACCTTCCTGTCCCATCGTCTCAACTCTGCAGAAAGAAACTATGACGTGGGTAACCGAGAACTCCTGGTGGTCAAGATGGCACTGGAGGAGTGGAGACACTGGCTAGAGGGAGCAGAACATCCGTTTTTGGTTTGGACCGACCACAAGAATTTGGAATATCTCCGCACAGCCAAGAGCCTTAATTCCAGGCAGGCCTGGTGCGCTCTGTTATTCATCAGGTTCAACTTCACCATTTCCTATTGCCCAGGGTCCAATAATGTTATACCTGACGCCCTCTCTCGCCTGTACAGTCCTGCTGCAACATCCTCTGACTCGGAGACCATCCTCCCTACCTCATGCCTTGCGGCTGCTGTGGGCTGGGGTATTGAGACCCTGGTCCACAAGGCACAATGTTCCCAGCCTGCCCCTGGAGGGTCCTGGAATGGGTTAATTCCTTCAGGCTTACCTGTCATCCGGGTTCCCGTCAAACCCTGGCCTTCCTCCGACAACGTTTCTGGTGGCCCACAATGGTTCCTGACGCATCTGCCTTCATCGTCGCATGCACCGTTTGTGCTCAGAATAAGACTCTGCGGCAAGCTCCTTCCGCCACTACCTGTCACTCATCGTCCCATATCTCCCTGGATTTGTCACTGGTCTCCCTCCATCTGATGGCAACACCGTTATTCTGACGGTAGTAGATCGGTTTTCCAAGGCCGTCCACTTCATCCCTCTTCCCAAACTGCCCTCTGCCAAAGACATGGTGCAGCACGTCTTCAGGATCCATGGACTCCCGGTTGACATGGTCTCTGACCAGGGTCCTCAGTTCTCGTCTCAGTTCTGGAAGGCGTTCTGCACCCTGTCCTCCGGATTCCATCCCCAATCCAATGGCCAGTCAGAGCAGGCAAACCAAGACCTGGAAACAACAAGATGCCTCGTCTCGACCAACCCCACTACCTGGAGCCGACAACTGGTTTGGGGGGAGTATGCCCGGAACACTTTTTGCCACGGGACTCTCCCCTTTCGAGTGCTCCATGGGGTATCAGTCTCCGCTCTTCCCAGAACAAGAGCAGAAAGTCAACGTACCCTCGGCCCAAATGTTTGTCCGCCGCTGTCGATGTACCTGGAGAAGAGCCCGGGCGGTGCTTCTCAAGACCAACTCCAGGTATCTTTGACAAGCGGATCGCCGCCGAACCCCAGCTCCTCGCTATCAGAGAGGGTATGGCTATCCACACGGGACCTGCCCCTTCGGGTGGAGTCCCACAAACTTTCCCCCAGTTTCATTTTCTCTTTCCCCACTACTACAAATACCTAGGTGTCTGGTTAGACTGTAAACTCTCCTTCCAGACTCACATTAAGCATCTCCAATCCAAAATTAAATCTAGCAAAAAAGCATCCCTCACTCATGCTGCCAAACATACCCTCGTAAAACTGACTATCCTACCGATCTTTGACTTTCGGCAATGTCATTTACAAAATAGCCTCCAACACTCTACTCAGCAAATTGGATGCAGTCTATCACAGTGCCATCCGTTTTGTCACCAAAGCTCCATCCATATACCACCTACCACTGTGACCTGTATGCTCTTGTTGGCTGGCCCTCGCTTCATATTCATCACCAAACCCACTGGCTCCAGGTCATCTAAGCCTTTGCTAGGTAAAGCCCTTCCTTATCTCAGCTCACTGGTCACCATAGCAGCACCCACCGGTAGCACGCACTCAGCAGGTATATTTCACTGGTCAACCCCAAAGCCAATTCCTTCTTTGGCCGCCTTTCCTTCTAGTTCTCTGCTGCCAATGACTGGAACGAACTGCAAAAATCACTGAAGCTGGAGACTCATATCTCCCCCACTAACTTTAAGCACCAGCTGTCAGAGCATCCCCATACTGTTATTTATTTTATTTATTTGCAACCCAGTATCTCTACTTGCACACGCATCTTCTGCACATCTATCACTCCAGTATTAAATTGCTATATTGTAATTATTTCGCCACTATGGCCTATTTATTGCCTTACCTCCCTTAGGTACCTCCCTACCTCATTTGCACACACTGTATATAGACTTTTTCTATTTTATTATTGACCTCATGTTTGTTGATTCCATGTGTAACACTGGGTTGTTGTTTGTGTTGCACTGCATTGCTTTATCTTGGCCAGGTCACAGTTGTAAATGAGACCTTGTTCTCAACTGGCCAACCTGGTTAAATAAAGATGAAATAAAACAATCTTGAGTCCTCTTTTCCACTTCTGTTCGTCTTTTGTTACCCCGTACTCTCCGTATTCACCCTAGGTTCCATGTGTCTAGGATTAAGCTCGTGTCTCACAGCCCTTTGTCTTCTGTTTCAGGAAGTGAACTGGGTATTATTTTCCATAAATATAATTCCAGTGGCACCCACCTGGCAGGAGTCGACACCCTTCAAACAAAGTTAGCCATTTTCTTCAGTCAATGCATTTGATTTTCTACACAGAATATGGTTATAACCCTGTGTATGTAAACAACCTTGCCCAAACAGCCAACTTTATAACATGTACAGTCTGCTACAATATAGCTCCACACATCTTTGCTGAATGAATGTTTTAATAATGGCGGTTAAATACTATATCAGGTTTGGGGTTAATTCCATTTCAATTACAGTCAATTCAGAAAGTAAACCAAATTCCAAATAAGATTTTCCTCATTGAAGAGAATTGGAATTTAAATGGAATTGACCCCAACCATGCTAGATGTACCAGTGTGGTACACCTTCGTAGAGGGCTCCCCATCCGGCCACCAGACAGGGGCTGCCAGTAGGAGGTTCCAGACCTGATGGTAGACACACAGGGGTTACAATGCCACAGCACTGCTCCTAATGCCACATCACTACTCCTAATGCCAGGCCACAGCACTACTCCTAATGCCACAGCTCTACTCCTAATGCCACAGCACTACTCCTAATGCCAGGCCACAGCACTACTCCTAATGCCACAACACTACTCCTAATGCCAGGCCACAGCACTACTCCTAATGCCACAGCACTGCTCCTAATGCCACAGCACTGCTCCTAATGCCACAGCACTGCTCCTAATGCCACAGCACTGCTCCTAATGCCACAGCACTGGTCATAATGCCACAGCACTGCTCCTAATGCCAGGCGACAGCACTACTCCTAATGCCACAGCTCAACTCCTAATGCCACAGCTCAACTCCTAATGCCACAGCTCTACTCCTAATGCCACAGCACTACTCCTAATGCCAGGCCACAGCACTACTCCTAATGCCAGGCCACAGCACTACTCCTAATGCCAGGCCACAGCACTACTCCTAATGCCAGGCCACAACACTACTCCTAATGCCAGGCCACAGCACTACTCCTAATGCCACAGCACTACTCCCAATGACAGGCCACAGCACTACTCCTAATGCAACAGCTCTACTCCTAATGCCACAACACTACTCCTAATGCCAGGCCACAGCACTACTCCTAATGCCATAACACTACTCCTAATGCCACAGCACTACTCCTAATGCCACAGCACTACTCCTAATGCCACAGCACTACTCCTAATGCCACAGCACTACTCCTAATGCCAGGCCACAGCACTACTCCTAATGCCAGGCCAGAGCACTACTCCTAATGCCACAGCACTACTCCTAATGCCACAGCACTACTCCTAATGCCACAACACTACTCCTAATGCCACAACACTACTCCTAATGCCACAACTCTACTCCTAATGCCACAACTCTACTCCTAATGCCACAACTCTACTCCTAATGCCACAACTCTACTCCTAATGCCACAGCTCTACTCCTAATGCCACAGCACTACTCCTAATGCCAGGCCACAGCACTACTCCTAATGCCAGGCCACAGCACTACTCCTAATGCCACAGCACTACTCCTAATGCCACAGCACTACTCCTAATGCCAGGCCAAAGCACTACTCCTAATGCCACAGCACTACTCCTAATGCCAGGCCACAGCACTACTCCTAATGCCACAACACTACTCCAAATGTCACAGCGCTACTCCTAATGCCAGGCCACAGCACTACTCCTAATGCCAGGCCACAGCACTACTCCTAATGCCACAGCACTACTCCTAATGCCAGGCCACAGCACTACTCCTAATGCCACAGCTCTACTCCTAATGCCACAACACTACTCCTAATGCCAGGCCACAGCACTACTCCTAATGCCATAACACGACTCCTAATGCCACAGCACTACTCCTAATGCCACAGCACTACTCCTAATGCCACAGCACTACTCCTAATGCCAGGCCACAGCACTACTCCTAATGCCACAGCTCTACTCCTAATGCCACAGCTCTACTCCTAATGCCACAGCACTACTCCTAATAACACAGCACTACTCCTAATGCCACAGCACTACTCCTAATGCCACAGCACTACTCCTAATGCCACAGCACTACTCCTAATGCCAGGCCACAGCACTACTCCTAATGCCAGGCCACAGCACTACTCCTAATGCCACAGCACTACTCCTAATGCCAGGCCACAGCACTACTCCTAATGCCACAGCACTACTCCTAATGCCAGGCCACAGCACTACTCCTAATGCCAGACCACAGCACTACTCCTAATGCCAGACCACAGCACTACTCCTAATGCCAGGCCACAGCACTACTCCCAATGCCACAGCACTACTCCTAATGCCAGGCCACAGCACTGCTCCTAATGCCACAGCTCTACTCCTAATGCCAGGCCACAGCACTACTCCTACTGCCACAGCACTACTCTTAATGCCACAGCTCTACTCCTAATGCCAGGCCACAGCACTACTTCTAATGCCAGGCCACAGCACGACTCCTAATGCCACAGCACGACTCCTAATGCCAGGCCACAGCACTACTCCTAATGCAGGCCACAGCACTACTCCTAATGCCAGGCCACAGCACTACTCCTAATGCCACAGCTCTACTCCTTATGCCACAACACTACTCCTAATGCCACAGCACTACTCCTAATGCCACAGCACTACTCCTAATGCCACAGCACTACTCCTAATGCCATGCCACAGCACTACTCCTAATGCCACAGCTCTACTCCTAATGCCACAGCACTACTCCTAATGCCACAGCACTACTCCTAATGCCACAACACTACTCCTAATGCCACAGCACTACTCCTAATGCCACAGCACTACTCCTAATGCCACAGCACTACTCCTAATGCCAGGCCACAGCACTACTCCTAATGCCAGGCCACAGCACTACTCCTAATGCCACAGCACTACACCTAATGCCACGGCTCTACTCCTAATGCCACAGCACTACTCCTAATGCCACAGCACTACTCCTAATGCCACAGCACTACTCCTAATGCCACAGCACTACTCCTAATGCCAGGCCACAGCACTACTCCTAATGCCAGGCCACAGCACTACTCCTAATGCCAGGCCACAGCACTACTCCCAATGCCACAGCACTACTCCTAATGCCACAACACTACTCCTAATGCCACAGCACTACTCCTAATGCCAGGCCACAGCACTGCTCCTAATGCCACAGCTCTACTCCTAATGCCAGGCCACAGCACTACTCCTACTGCCACAGCACTACTCTTAATGCCACAGCTCTACTCCTAATGCCAGGCCACAGCACTACTTCTAATGCCAGGCCACAGCACTACTCCTAATGCCACAGCACGACTCCTAATGCCAGGCCACAGCACTACTCCTAATGCAGGCCACAGCACTACTCCTAATGCAGGCCACAGCACTACTCCTAATGCAGGCCACAGCACTACTCCTAATGCCAGGCCGCAGCACTACTCCTAATGTCGGCCAGAGCACTACTCCTAATGTCAGGCCACAGCACTACTCCTAATGCAGGCCACAGCACTACTCCTAATGCAGGCCACAGCACTACTCCTAATGCCAGGCCAAAGCACTACTCCTAATGCCAGGCCACAGCACTACTCCTAATGCCACAGCACTACTCCTAATGCCACAGCACTACTCCTAATGACACAGCACTACTCCTAATGCCACAGCACTACTCCTAATGCCACAGCACTACTCCTAATGCCAGGCCACAACACTACTCCTAATGCCAGGCCACAACACTACTCCTAATGCCACAGCACTACACCTAATGCCACGGCTCTACTCCTAATGCCACAGCACTACTCCTAATGCCAGGCCACAGCACTACTCCTAATGCCACAGCACTACTCCTAATGCCACAGCACTACTCCTAATGCCACAGCACTACTCCTAATGCCACAGCACTACTCCTAATGCCAGGCCACAGCACTACTCCTAATGCCAGGCCACAGCAATACTCCTAATGCCAGGCCACAGCACTACTCCCAATGCCACAGCACTACTCCTAATGCCACAACACTACTCCTAATGCCACAGCACTACTCCTAATGCCAGGCCACAGCACTGCTCCTAATGCCACAGCTCTACTCCTAATGCCAGGCCACAGCACTACTCCTACTGCCACAGCACTACTCTTAATGCCACAGCTCTACTCCTAATGCCAGGCCACAGCACTACTTCTAATGCCAGGCCACAGCACTACTCCTAATGCCACAGCACGACTCCTAATGCCAGGCCAC
Organism: Oncorhynchus nerka; assembly: GCF_034236695.1. Taxonomy (NCBI): domain Eukaryota; kingdom Metazoa; phylum Chordata; class Actinopteri; order Salmoniformes; family Salmonidae; genus Oncorhynchus; species Oncorhynchus nerka. Next base: position 39,423,091 of record NC_088424.1, read on the forward strand.
AGCACTACTCCTAATGCAGGCCACAGCACTACTCCTAATGCAGGCCACAGCACTACTCCTAATGCAGGCCACAGCACTACTCATAATGCCAGGCCGCAGCACTACTCCTAATGTCGGTCAGAGCACTACTCCTAATGTCAGGCCACAGCACTACTCCTAATGCAGGCCACAGCACTACTCCTAATGCAGGCCACAGCACTACTCCTAATGCAGGCCACAGCACTACTCCTAATGCCAGGCCAAAGCACTACTCCTAATGCCAGGCCACAGCACTACTCCTAATGCCACAGCACTACTCCTAATGCCACAGCACTACTCCTAATGCCACAGCACTACTCCTAATGACACAGCACTACTCCTAATGCCACAGCACTACTCCTAATGCCACAGCACTACTCCTAATGCCAGGCCACAGCACTACTCCTAATGCCACAGCACTACTCCTAATGCCAGGCCACAGCACTACTCCTAATGCCACATCTCTACTCCTAATGCCACAGCACTACTCCTAATGCCACAGCACTACTCCTAATGCCACAACACTACTCCTAATGCCAGGCCACAGCACTACTCCTAATGCCATAACACTACTCCTAATGCCACAGCACTACTCCTAATGCCACAGCACTACTCCTAATGCCACAGCACTACTCCTAATGCCAGGCCACAGCACTACTCCTAATGCCACAGCACTACACCTAATGCCACGGCACTACTCCTAATGCCAGGCCACAGCACTACTCCTAATGCCACAGCACTACTCCTAATGCCACAGCACTACTCCTAATGCCACAGCACTACTCCTAATGCCACAGCACTACTCCTAATGCCACAGCACTACTCCTAATGCCAGGCCACAGCACTACTCCTAATGCCAGGCCACAGCACTACTCCTAATGCCAGGCCACAGCACTACTCCTAATGCCACAGCACTACTCCTAATGCCAGGCCACAGCACTACTCCTAATGCCAGGCCACAGCACTACTCCCAATGCCACAGCACTACTCCTAATGCCACAACACTACTCCTAATGCCACAGCACTACTCCTAATGCCAGGCCACAGCACTGCTCCTAATGCCACAGCTCTACTCCTAATGCCAGGCCACAGCACTACTCCTACTGCCACAGCACTACTCTTAATGCCACAGCTCTACTCCTAATGCCAGGCCACAGCACTACTTCTAGTGCCAGGCCACAGCACTACTCCTAATGCCACAGCACGACTCCTAATGCCAGGCCACAGCACTACTCCTAATGCAGGCCACAGCACTACTCCTAATGCAGGCCACAGCACTACTCCTAATGCAGGCCACAGCACTACTCATAATGCCAGGCCGCAGCACTACTCATAATGCCAGGCCGCAGCACTACTCATAATGCCAGGCCGCAGCACTACTCCTAATGTCAGGCCACAGCACTACTCCTAATGCAGGCCACAGCACTACTCCTAATGCAGGCCACAGCACTACTCCGAATGCAGGCCACAGCACTACTCCTAATGCAGGCCACAGCACTACTCCTAATGCCAGGCCAAAGCACTACTCCTAATGCCAGGCCAAAGCACTACTCCTAATGCCAGGCCACAGCACTACTCCTAATGCCACAGCACTACTCCTAATGCCACAGCACTACTCCTAATGCCACAGCACTACTCCTAATGCCACAGCACTACTCCTAATGACACAGCACTACTCCTAATGCCACAGCACTACTCCTAATGCCACAGCACTACTCCTAATGCCACAGCACTACTCCTAATGCCAGGCCACAGCACTACTCCTAATGCCACAGCTCTACTCCTAATGCCACAGCACTACTCCTAATGCCACAGCACTACTCCTAATGCCACAGCACTACTCCTAATGCCACAACACTACTCCTAATGCCACAGCACTACTCCTAATGCCACAGCACTACTCCTAATGCCAGGCCACAGCACTACTCCTAATGCCACAGCACTACTCCTAATGCCATAACACTACTCCTAATGCCATAACACTACTCCTAATGCCACAGCACTACTCCTAATGCCACAGCACTACTCCTAATGCCACAGCACTACTCCTAATGCCAGGCCACAGCACTACTCCTAATGCCACAGCTCTACTCCTAATGCCACAGCACTACTCCTAATGCCACAGCACTACTCCTAATGCCACAACACTACTCCTAATGCCACAGCACTACTCCTAATGCCACAACACTACTCCTAATGCCAGGCCACAGCACTACTCCTAATGCCATAACACTACTCCTAATGCCAAAGCACTACTCCTAATGCCACAGCACTACTCCTAATGCCAGGCCACAGCACTACTCCTAATGCCACAGCACTACTCATAATGCCACAGCACTACTCCTAATGCCACAGCACTACTCCTAATGCCACAGCACTACTCCTAATGCCACAGCACTACTCCTAATGCCACAGCACTACTCCTAATGCCACAGCACTACTCCTAATGCCAGGCCACAGCACTACTCCTAATGCCAGGCCACAACACTACTCCTAATGCCACAGCACTACACCTAATGCCACGGCTCTACTCCTAATGCCACAGCACTACTCCTAATGCAGGCCACAGCACTACTCCTAATGCAGGCCACAGCACTACTCATAATGCCAGGCCGCAGCACTACTCCGAATGTCGGTCAGAGCACTACTCCTAATGTCAGGCCACAGCACTACTCCTAATGCAGGCCACAGCACTACTCCTAATGCAGGCCACAGCACTACTCCTAATGCAGGCCACAGCACTACTCCTAATGCAGGCCACAGCACTACTCCTAATGCCAGGCCAAAGCACTACTCCTAATGCCAGGCCACAGCACTACTCCTAATGCCACAGCACTACTCCTAATGCCACAGCACTACTCCTAATGACACAGCACTACTCCTAATGACACAGCACTACTCCTAATGCCACAGCACTACTCCTAATGCCACAGCACTACTCCTAATGCCAGGCCACAGCACTACTCCTAATGCCACATCTCTACTCCTAATGCCACAGCACTACTCCTAATGCCACAGCACTACTCCTAATGCCACAACACTACTCCTAATGCCAGGCCACAGCACTACTCCTAATGCCATAACACTACTCCTAATGCCACAGCACTACTCCTAATGCCACAGCACTACTCCTAATGCCAGGCCACAGCACTACTCCTAATGCCAGGCCACAGCACTACTCCTAATGCCACAGCACTACACCTAATGCCACGGCTCTACTCCTAATGCCACAGCACTACTCCTAATGCCAGGCCACAGCACTACTCCTAATGCCACAGCACTACTCCTAATGCCACAGCACTACTCCTAATGCCACAGCACTACTCCTAATGCCACAGCACTACTCCTAATGCCAGGCCACAGCACTACTCCTAATGCCAGGCCACAGCACTACTCCTAATGCCAGGCCACAGCACTACTCCTAATGCCACAGCACTACTCCTAATGCCAGGCCACAGCACTACTCCTAATGCCAGGCCACAACACTACTCCTAATGCCACAGCACTACTCCTAATGCCACAACACTACTCCTAATGCCACAGCACTACTCCTAATGCCAGGCCACAGCACTGCTCCTAATGCCACAGCTCTACTCCTAATGCCAGGCCACAGCACTACTCCTACTGCCACAGCACTACTCTTAATGCCACAGCTCTACTCCTAATGCCAGGCCACAGCACTACTTCTAGTGCCAGGCCACAGCACTACTCCTAATGCCACAGCACGACTCCTAATGCCAGGCCACAGCACTACTCCTAATGCAGGCCACAGCACTACTCCTAATGCAGGCCACAGCACTACTCATAATGCCAGGCCGCAGCACTACTCATAATGCCAGGCCGCAGCACTACTCATAATGCCAGGCCGCAGCACTACTCCTAATGTCAGGCCACAGCACTACTCCTAATGCAGGCCACAGCACTACTCCTAATGCAGGCCACAGCACTACTCCGAATGCAGGCCACAGCACTACTCCTAATGCAGGCCACAGCACTACTCCTAATGCCAGGCCAAAGCACTACTCCTAATGCCAGGCCAAAGCACTACTCCTAATGCCAGGCCACAGCACTACTCCTAATGCCACAGCACTACTCCTAATGACACAGCACTACTCCTAATGCCACAGCACTACTCCTAATGCCACAGCACTACTCCTAATGCCAGGCCACAGCACTACTCCTAATGCCACAGCTCTACTCCTAATGCCACAGCACTACTCCTAATGCCACAGCACTACTCCTAATGCCACAGCACTACTCCTAATGCCACAACACTACTCCTAATGCCACAGCACTACTCCTAATGCCACAGCACTACTCCTAATGCCAGGCCACAGCACTACTCCTAATGCCACAGCACTACTCCTAATGCCATAACACTACTCCTAATGCCATAACACTACTCCTAATGCCACAGCACTACTCCTAATGCCACAGCACTACTCCTAATGCCACAGCACTACTCCTAATGCCAGGCCACAGCACTACTCCTAATGCCACAGCTCTACTCCTAATGCCACAGCACTACTCCTAATGCCACAGCACTACTCCTAATGCCACAACACTACTCCTAATGCCACAGCACTACTCCTAATGCCACAACACTACTCCTAATGCCAGGCCACAGCACTACTCCTAATGCCATAACACTACTCCTAATGCCACAGCACTACTCCTAATGCCAAAGCACTACTCCTAATGCCACAGCACTACTCCTAATGCCAGGCCACAGCACTACTCCTAATGCCACAGCACTACTCATAATGCCACAGCACTACTCCTAATGCCACAGCACTACTCCTAATGCCACAGCACTACTCCTAATGCCACAGCACTACTCCTAATGCCACAGCACTACTCCTAATGCCACAGCACTACTCCTAATGCCAGGCCACAGCACTACTCCTAATGCCAGGCCACAACACTACTCCTAATGCCACAGCACTACTCCTAATGCCACAGCACTACTCCTAATGCCACAGCACTACTCCTAATGCCACGGCTCTACTCCTAATGCCACAGCACTACTCCTAATGCCAGGCCACAGCACTACTCCTAATGCCACAGCACTACTCCTAATGCCACAGCACTACTCCTAATGCCACAGCACTACTCCTAATGCCACAGCACTACTCCTAATGCCACAACACTGCTCCTAATGCCACACCTATTGCCACAGCACTACTCCTAATGCAGGCCACAGCACTACTCCTAATGCCACAGCTCTACTTCTAATGCCACAGGACGACTCCTAATGCCAGGCCACAGCACTACTCCTATGCAGGCCACAGCACTACTCCTAATGCCAGGCCACAGCACTACTCCTAATGCAGGCCACAGCACTACTCCTAATGCCAGGCCACAGCACTACTCCCAATGCCACAGCACTACTCCTAATGCCACAACACTACTCCTAATGCCACAGCACTACTCCTAATGCCAGGCCACAGCACTGCTCCTAATGCCACAGCTCTACTCCTAATGCCAGGCCACAGCACTACTCCTACTGCCACAGCACTACTCTTAATGCCACAGCTCTACTCCTAATGCCAGGCCACAGCACTACTTCTAGTGCCAGGCCACAGCACTACTCCTAATGCCACAGCACGACTCCTAATGCCAGGCCACAGCACTACTCCTAATGCAGGCCACAGCACTACTCCTAATGCAGGCCACAGCACTACTCCTAATGCAGGCCACAGCACTACTCCTAATGCCAGGCCGCAGCACTACTCTAATGCAGGCCAACACTCCTAATGCAGGCCACAGCACTACTCCTAATGCAGGCCACAGCACTAAATGCAGGCCACAGCACTACTCCGAATGCAGGCCACAGCACTACTCCTAATGCAGGCCACAGCACTACTCCTAATGCCAGGCCAAAGCACTACTCCTAATGCCAGGCCAAAGCACTACTCCTAATGCCAGGCCAAAGCACTACTCCTAATGCCAGGCCACAGCACTACTCCTAATGCCACAGCACTACTCCTAATGCCACAGCACTACTCCTAATGCCACAGCACTACTCCTAATGACACAGCACTACTCCTAATGCCACAGCACTACTCCTAATGCCACAGCACTACTCCTAATGCCAGGCCACAGCACTACTCCTAATGCCACAGCTCTACTCCTAATGCCACAGCACTACTCCTAATGCCACAGCACTACTCCTAATGCCACAGCACTACTCCTAATGCCACAACACTACTCCTAATGCCACAGCACTACTCCTAATGCCACAGCACTACTCCTAATGCCAGGCCACAGCACTACTCCTAATGCCACAGCACTACTCCTAATGCCATAACACTACTCCTAATGCCATAACACTACTCCTAATGCCACAGCACTACTCCTAATGCCACAGCACTACTCCTAATGCCACAGCACTACTCCTAATGCCAGGCCACAGCACTACTCCTAATGCCACAGCTCTACTCCTAATGCCACAGCACTACTCCTAATGCCACAGCACTACTCCTAATGCCACAACACTACTCCTAATGCCACAGCACTACTCCTAATGCCACAACACTACTCCTAATGCCAGGCCACAGCACTACTCCTAATGCCATAACACTACTCCTAATGCCACAGCACTACTCCTAATGCCACAGCACTACTCCTAATGCCACAGCACTACTCCTAATGCCACAGCACTACTCATAATGCCACAGCACTACTCCTAATGCCACAGCACTACTCCTAATGCCACAGCACTACTCCTAATGCCACAGCACTACTCCTAATGCCACAGCACTACTCCTAATGCCACAGCACTACTCCTAATGCCAGGCCACAGCCTACTCCTAATGCCAGGCCACACTACTCCTAATGCCACAGCACTACACCTAATGCCACGGCTCTACTCCTAATGCCACAGCACTACTCCTAATGCAGGCCACAGCACTACTCCTAATGCAGGCCACAGCACTACTCCTAATGCCAGGCAGCAGCACTACTCCTAATGTCGGTCAGAGCACTACTCCTAATGCAGGCCACAGCACTACTCCTAATGCAGGCCACAGCACTCCTAATGCAGGCCACAGCACTACTCCTAATGCCAGGCCACAGCACTACTCCTAATGCCACAGCACTACTCCTAATGCCAGGCAAAGCACTACTCCTAATGCCACACTACTCCTAATGCCACAGCACTACTCCTAATGCCACAGCACTACTCCTAATGCCACAGCACTACTCCTAATGCCAGGCCACAGCACTACTCCTAATGCCACAGCACTACTCCTAATGCCACCAGCACTACTCCTAATGCCACATCTCTACTCCTAATGCCACAGCACTACTCCTAATGCACTACTCCTAATGCCACAACACTACTCCTAATGCCAGGCACAGCACTACTCCTAATGCCATAACACTACTCCTAATGCCACAGCACTACTCCTAATGCCACAGCACTACTCCTAATGCCACAGCACTACTCCTAATGCCACAGCACTACTCCTAATGCCACAGCACTACTCCTAATGCCAGCACTACCACAATGCACTACTCCTAATGCCACACAGCACTACTCCTAATGCCACAGCACTACTCCTAATGCCACAGCACTACTCCTAATGCCACAGCACTACTCCTAATGCCAGGCCACAGCACTACTCCTAATGCCAGGCCACAGCACTACTCCTAATGCCACAGCACTACTCCTAATGCCAGGCCACAGCACTACTCCTAATGCCACAGCACTACTCCTAATGCCAGGCCACAGCACTACTCCTAATGCCAGGCCACAGCACTACTCCCAATGCCACAGCACTACTCCTAATGCCACAGCACTACTCCTAATGCCAGGCCACAGCACTGCTCCTAATGCCACAGCTCTACTCCTAATGCCAGGCCACAGCACTACTCCTACTGCCACAGCACTACTCTTAATGCCACAGCTCTACTCCTAATGCCAGGCCACAGCACTACTTCTAGTGCCAGGCCACAGCACTACTCCTAATGCCACAGCACGACTCCTAATGCCAGGCCACAGCACTACTCCTAATGCAGGCCACAGCACTACTCCTAATGCAGGCCACAGCACTACTCATAATGCCAGGCCGCAGCACTACTCATAATGCCAGGCCGCAGCACTACTCATAATGCCAGGCCGCAGCACTACTCCTAATGTCAGGCCACAGCACTACTCCTAATGCAGGCCACAGCACTACTCCTAATGCAGGCCACAGCACTACTCCGAATGCAGGCCACAGCACTACTCCTAATGCAGGCCACAGCACTACTCCTAATGCCAGGCCAAAGCACTACTCCTAATGCCAGGCCAAAGCACTACTCCTAATGCCAGGCCACAGCACTACTCCTAATGCCACAGCACTACTCCTAATGACACAGCACTACTCCTAATGCCACAGCACTACTCCTAATGCCACAGCACTACTCCTAATGCCAGGCCACAGCACTACTCCTAATGCCACAGCTCTACTCCTAATGCCACAGCACTACTCCTAATGCCACAGCACTACTCCTAATGCCACAGCACTACTCCTAATGCCACAACACTACTCCTAATGCCACAGCACTACTCCTAATGCCACAGCACTACTCCTAATGCCAGGCCACAGCACTACTCCTAATGCCACAGCACTACTCCTAATGCCATAACACTACTCCTAATGCCATAACACTACTCCTAATGCCACAGCACTACTCCTAATGCCACAGCACTACTCCTAATGCCACAGCACTACTCCTAATGCCAGGCCACAGCACTACTCCTAATGCCACAGCTCTACTCCTAATGCCACAGCACTACTCCTAATGCCACAGCACTACTCCTAATGCCACAACACTACTCCTAATGCCACAGCACTACTCCTAATGCCACAACACTACTCCTAATGCCAGGCCACAGCACTACTCCTAATGCCATAACACTACTCCTAATGCCACAGCACTACTCCTAATGCCAAAGCACTACTCCTAATGCCACAGCACTACTCCTAATGCCAGGCCACAGCACTACTCCTAATGCCACAGCACTACTCATAATGCCACAGCACTACTCCTAATGCCACAGCACTACTCCTAATGCCACAGCACTACTCCTAATGCCACAGCACTACTCCTAATGCCACAGCACTACTCCTAATGCCACAGCACTACTCCTAATGCCAGGCCACAGCACTACTCCTAATGCCACAGCACTACTCCTAATGCCACAGCACTACTCCTAATGCCACAGCACTACTCCTAATGCCACGGCTCTACTCCTAATGCCACAGCTCTACTTCTAATGCCACAGGACGACTCCTAATGCCAGGCCACAGCACTACTCCTAATGCAGGCCACAGCACTACTCCTAATGCCAGGCCACAGCACTACTCCTAATGCAGGCCACAGCACTACTCCTAATGCCAGGCCACAGCACTACTCCTAATGTCACAGCTCTACTCCTAATGCCAGGCCAAAGCACTACTCCTAATGCCAGGCCACAGCACTACTCCTAATGCCACAGCACTGCTCCTAATGCCACAGCACTACTCCTAATGCCAGGCCACAGCACTACTCCTAATAACACAACACTACTCCTATTGCCACAGCACTACTCCTAATGCCACAACACTACTCCTAATGCCACAGCACTACTCCTAATGCCACAGCACTACTCCTAATGCCAGGCCACAGCACTACTCCTAATAACACAACACTACTCCTATTGCCACAACACTACTCCTATTGCCACAGCACTACTCCTAATGCCACAACACTACTCCTAATGCCACAGCACTACTCCTAATGCCACAGCTCTACTCCTAATGCCAGGCCAAAGCACTACTCCTAATGCCAGGCCACAGCACTACTCCTAATGCCACAGCACTGCTCCTAATGCCACAACACTACTCCTAATGCCAGGCCACAGCACTACTCCTAATGCCATAACACTACTCCTAATGCCACAGCACTACTCCTAATGCCACAGCACTACTCCTAATGCCAGGCCACAGCACTAATCCTAATGCCAGGCCACAGCACTACTCCTAATGCCACAGCACTACACCTAATGCCACGGCACTACTCCTAATGCCACAGCACTACTCCTAATGCCACAGCACTACTCCTAATGCCACAGCACTACTCCTAATGCCACAGCTCTACTCCTAATGCCACAGCACTACTCCTAATGCCAGGCCACAGCACTGCTCCTAATGCCACAGCTCTACTCCTAATGCCAGGCCACAGCACTACTCCTACTGCCACAGCACTACTCCTAATGCCACAGCTCTACTCCTAATGCCAGGCCACAGCACTACTCCTAATGCCAGGCCACAGCACTACTCCTAATGCCACAGCACGACTCCTAATGCCACAGCACGACTCCTAATGCCAGGCCACAGCACTACTCCTAATGCCACAGCACGACTCCTAATGCCAGGCCACAGCACTACTCCTAATGCAGGCCACAGCACTACTCATAATGCAGGCCACAGCACTACTCCTAATGCAGGCCAGAGCACTACTCCTAATGCAGGCCAGAGCACTACTCCTAATGTCAGGCCACAGCACTACTCCTAATGCAGGCCACAGCACTACTCCTAATGCAGGCCACAGCACTACTCCTAATGCAGGCCACAGCACTACTCCTAATGCCAGGCCAAAGCACTACTCCTAATGCCACAGCACTACTCCTAATGCCACAGCACTACTCCTAATGCCACAGCACTACTCCTAATGCCACAGCACTGCTCCTAATGCCACAGCACTGCTCCTAATGCCACAGCACTGCTCCTAATGCCACAGCACTGCTCCTAATGCCAGGCCACAGCACTGCTCCTAATGACACAACACTACTCCTAATGACACAACACTACTCCTAATGCCACAGCACTACTCCTAATTCCACAGCACTGCTCCTAATGCCACAGCACTACTCCTATTGCCACAGCACTACTCATAATGGCAGGCCACAGCACTACTCCTAATGCCACAGCTCTACTCCTAATGCCACAGCTCTACTCCTAATGCCACAGCACTACTCCTAATGCCACAGCTCTACTCCTAATGCCACAGCACGACTCCTAATGCCACAGCACGACTCCTAATGCCAGGCCACAGCACTACTCCTAATGCAGGCCGCAGCACTACTCCTAATGCCAGGCCGCAGCACTACTCCTAATGCAGGCCACAGCACTACTCCTAATGCCAGGCCACAGCACTACTCCTAATGCAGGCCACAGCACTACTCCTAATGCCACAGCTCTACTCCTAATGCCAGGGCAAAGCACTACTCCTAATGCCAGGCCAAAGCACTACTCCTAATGCCACAGCACTGCTCCTAATGCCACAGCTCTACTCCTAATGCCAGGCCACAGCACTACTCCTAATAACACAACACTACTCCTATTGCCACAACACTACTCCTATTGCCACAACACTACTCCTAATGCCACAGCACTACTCCTAATGCCACAACACTGCTCCTAATGCCACACCTATTGCCACAGCACTACTCCTAATGCAGGCCACAGCACTACTCCTAATGCCACAGCACTACTCCTAATGCCACAGCACTACTCCTAATGCCAGGCCACAGCACTACTCCTAATAACACAACACTACTCCTATTGCCACAACACTACTCCTATTGCCACAGCACTACTCCTAATGCCACAACACTACTCCTAATGCCACAGCACTACTCCTAATGCCACAGCTCTACTCCTAATGCCAGGCCAAAGCACTACTCCTAATGCCAGGCCACAGCACTACTCCTAATGCCACAGCACTGCTCCTAATGCCACAACACTACTCCTAATGCCAGGCCACAGCACTACTCCTAATGCCATAACACTACTCCTAATGCCACAGCACTACTCCTAATGCCACAGCACTACTCCTAATGCCAGGCCACAGCACTAATCCTAATGCCAGGCCACAGCACTACTCCTAATGCCACAGCACTACACCTAATGCCACGGCACTACTCCTAATGCCACAGCACTACTCCTAATGCCACAGCACTACTCCTAATGCCACAGCACTACTCCTAATGCCACAGCTCTACTCCTAATGCCACAGCACTACTCCTAATGCCAGGCCACAGCACTGCTCCTAATGCCACAGCTCTACTCCTAATGCCAGGCCACAGCACTACTCCTACTGCCACAGCACTACTCCTAATGCCACAGCTCTACTCCTAATGCCAGGCCACAGCACTACTCCTAATGCCAGGCCACAGCACTACTCCTAATGCCACAGCACGACTCCTAATGCCACAGCACGACTCCTAATGCCAGGCCACAGCACTACTCCTAATGCCACAGCACGACTCCTAATGCCAGGCCACAGCACTACTCCTAATGCAGGCCACAGCACTACTCATAATGCAGGCCACAGCACTACTCCTAATGCAGGCCAGAGCACTACTCCTAATGCAGGCCAGAGCACTACTCCTAATGTCAGGCCACAGCACTACTCCTAATGCAGGCCACAGCACTACTCCTAATGCAGGCCACAGCACTACTCCTAATGCAGGCCACAGCACTACTCCTAATGCCAGGCCAAAGCACTACTCCTAATGCCACAGCACTACTCCTAATGCCACAGCACTACTCCTAATGCCACAGCACTACTCCTAATGCCACAGCACTGCTCCTAATGCCACAGCACTGCTCCTAATGCCACAGCACTGCTCCTAATGCCACAGCACTGCTCCTAATGCCAGGCCACAGCACTGCTCCTAATGACACAACACTACTCCTAATGACACAACACTACTCCTAATGCCACAGCACTACTCCTAATTCCACAGCACTGCTCCTAATGCCACAGCACTACTCCTATTGCCACAACACTGCTCCTAATGCCACACCTATTGCCACAGCACTACTCCTAATGCAGGCCACAGCACTACTCCTAATGCCACAGCTCTACTTCTAATGCCACAGGACGACTCCTAATGCCAGGCCACAGCACTACTCCTAATGCAGGCCACAGCACTACTCCTAATGCCAGGCCACAGCACTACTCCTAATGCAGGCCACAGCACTACTCCTAATGCCAGGCCACAGCACTACTCCTAATGTCACAGCTCTACTCCTAATGCCAGGCCAAAGCACTACTCCTAATGCCAGGCCACAGCACTACTCCTAATGCCACAGCACTGCTCCTAATGCCACAGCACTACTCCTAAAGCCAGGCCACAGCACTACTCCTAATAACACAACACTACTCCTAATGCCACAGCACTACTCCTAATGCCACAACACTACTCCTAATGCCACAGCACTACTCCTAATGCCACAACACTACTCCTAATGCCAGGCCACAGCACTACTCCTAATGCCATAACACTACTCCTAATGCCACAGCACTACTCCTAATGCCAAAGCACTACTCCTAATGCCACAGCACTACTCCTAATGCCAGGCCACAGCACTACTCCTAATGCCACAGCACTACTCATAATGCCACAGCACTACTCCTAATGCCACAGCACTACTCCTAATGCCACAGCACTACTCCTAATGCCACAGCACTACTCCTAATGCCACAGCACTACTCCTAATGCCAGGCCACAGCACTACTCCTAATGCCACAGCACTACTCCTAATGCCACAGCACTACTCCTAATGCCACAGCACTACTCCTAATGCCACGGCTCTACTCCTAATGCCACAGCTCTACTTCTAATGCCACAGGACGACTCCTAATGCCAGGCCACAGCACTACTCCTAATGCAGGCCACAGCACTACTCCTAATGCCAGGCCACAGCACTACTCCTAATGCAGGCCACAGCACTACTCCTAATGCCAGGCCACAGCACTACTCCTAATGTCACAGCTCTACTCCTAATGCCAGGCCAAAGCACTACTCCTAATGCCAGGCCACAGCACTACTCCTAATGCCACAGCACTGCTCCTAATGCCACAGCACTACTCCTAATGCCAGGCCACAGCACTACTCCTAATAACACAACACTACTCCTATTGCCACAGCACTACTCCTAATGCCACAACACTACTCCTAATGCCACAGCACTACTCCTAATGCCACAGCACTACTCCTAATGCCAGGCCACAGCACTACTCCTAATAACACAACACTACTCCTATTGCCACAACACTACTCCTATTGCCACAGCACTACTCCTAATGCCACAACACTACTCCTAATGCCACAGCACTACTCCTAATGCCACAGCTCTACTCCTAATGCCAGGCCAAAGCACTACTCCTAATGCCAGGCCACAGCACTACTCCTAATGCCACAGCACTGCTCCTAATGCCACAACACTACTCCTAATGCCAGGCCACAGCACTACTCCTAATGCCATAACACTACTCCTAATGCCACAGCACTACTCCTAATGCCACAGCACTACTCCTAATGCCAGGCCACAGCACTAATCCTAATGCCAGGCCACAGCACTACTCCTAATGCCACAGCACTACACCTAATGCCACGGCACTACTCCTAATGCCACAGCACTACTCCTAATGCCACAGCACTACTCCTAATGCCACAGCACTACTCCTAATGCCACAGCTCTACTCCTAATGCCACAGCACTACTCCTAATGCCAGGCCACAGCACTGCTCCTAATGCCACAGCTCTACTCCTAATGCCAGGCCACAGCACTACTCCTACTGCCACAGCACTACTCCTAATGCCACAGCTCTACTCCTAATGCCAGGCCACAGCACTACTCCTAATGCCAGGCCACAGCACTACTCCTAATGCCACAGCACGACTCCTAATGCCACAGCACGACTCCTAATGCCAGGCCACAGCACTACTCCTAATGCCACAGCACGACTCCTAATGCCAGGCCACAGCACTACTCCTAATGCAGGCCACAGCACTACTCATAATGCAGGCCACAGCACTACTCCTAATGCAGGCCAGAGCACTACTCCTAATGCAGGCCAGAGCACTACTCCTAATGTCAGGCCACAGCACTACTCCTAATGCAGGCCACAGCACTACTCCTAATGCAGGCCACAGCACTACTCCTAATGCAGGCCACAGCACTACTCCTAATGCCAGGCCAAAGCACTACTCCTAATGCCACAGCACTACTCCTAATGCCACAGCACTACTCCTAATGCCACAGCACTACTCCTAATGCCACAGCACTGCTCCTAATGCCACAGCACTGCTCCTAATGCCACAGCACTGCTCCTAATGCCACAGCACTGCTCCTAATGCCAGGCCACAGCACTGCTCCTAATGACACAACACTACTCCTAATGACACAACACTACTCCTAATGCCACAGCACTACTCCTAATTCCACAGCACTGCTCCTAATGCCACAGCACTACTCCTATTGCCACAGCACTACTCATAATGGCAGGCCACAGCACTACTCCTAATGCCACAGCTCTACTCCTAATGCCACAGCTCTACTCCTAATGCCACAGCACTACTCCTAATGCCACAGCTCTACTCCTAATGCCACAGCACGACTCCTAATGCCACAGCACGACTCCTAATGCCAGGCCACAGCACTACTCCTAATGCAGGCCGCAGCACTACTCCTAATGCCAGGCCGCAGCACTACTCCTAATGCAGGCCACAGCACTACTCCTAATGCCAGGCCACAGCACTACTCCTAATGCAGGCCACAGCACTACTCCTAATGCCACAGCTCTACTCCTAATGCCAGGGCAAAGCACTACTCCTAATGCCAGGCCAAAGCACTACTCCTAATGCCACAGCACTGCTCCTAATGCCACAGCTCTACTCCTAATGCCAGGCCACAGCACTACTCCTAATAACACAACACTACTCCTATTGCCACAACACTACTCCTATTGCCACAACACTACTCCTAATGCCACAGCACTACTCCTAATGCCACAACACTGCTCCTAATGCCACACCTATTGCCACAGCACTACTCCTAATGCAGGCCACAGCACTACTCCTAATGCCACAGCTCTACTTCTAATGCCACAGGACGACTCCTAATGCCAGGCCACAGCACTACTCCTAATGCAGGCCACAGCACTACTCCTAATGCCAGGCCACAGCACTACTCCTAATGCAGGCCACAGCACTACTCCTAATGCCAGGCCACAGCACTACTCCTAATGTCACAGCTCTACTCCTAATGCCAGGCCAAAGCACTACTCCTAATGCCAGGCCACAGCACTACTCCTAATGCCACAGCACTGCTCCTAATGCCACAGCACTACTCCTAAAGCCAGGCCACAGCACTACTCCTAATAACACAACACTACTCCTATTGCCACAGCACTACTCCTAATGCCACAACACTACTCCTAATGCCACAGCACTACTCCTAATGCCACAGCACTACTCCTAATGCCAGGCCACAGCACTACTCCTAATAACACAACACTACTCCTATTGCCACAACACTACTCCTATTGCCACAGCACTACTCCTAATGCCACAACACTACTCCTAATGCCACAGCACTACTCCTAATGCCACAGCTCTACTCCTAATGCCAGGCCAAAGCACTACTCCTAATGCCAGGCCACAGCACTACTCCTAATGCCACAGCACTGCTCCTAATGCCACAACACTACTCCTAATGCCAGGCCACAGCACTACTCCTAATGCCATAACACTACTCCTAATGCCACAGCACTACTCCTAATGCCACAGCACTACTCCTAATGCCAGGCCACAGCACTAATCCTAATGCCAGGCCACAGCACTACTCCTAATGCCACAGCACTACACCTAATGCCACGGCACTACTCCTAATGCCACAGCACTACTCCTAATGCCACAGCACTACTCCTAATGCCACAGCTCTACTCCTAATGCCACAGCACTACTCCTAATGCCACAGCTCTACTCCTAATGCCAGGCCACAGCACTACTCCTACTGCCACAGCACTACTCCTAATGCCACAGCTCTACTCCTAATGCCAGGCCACAGCACTACTCCTAATGCCAGGCCACAGCACTACTCCTAATGCCACAGCACGACTCCTAATGCCACAGCACGACTCCTAATGCCAGGCCACAGCACTACTCCTAATGCCACAGCACGACTCCTAATGCCAGGCCACAGCACTACTCCTAATGCAGGCCACAGCACTACTCATAATGCAGGCCACAGCACTACTCCTAATGCAGGCCAGAGCACTACTCCTAATGCAGGCCAGAGCACTACTCCTAATGTCAGGCCACAGCACTACTCCTAATGCAGGCCACAGCACTACTCCTAATGCAGGCCACAGCACTACTCCTAATGCAGGCCACAGCACTACTCCTAATGCCAGGCCAAAGCACTACTCCTAATGCCACAGCACTACTCCTAATGCCACAGCACTACTCCTAATGCCACAGCACTACTCCTAATGCCACAGCACTGCTCCTAATGCCACAGCACTGCTCCTAATGCCACAGCACTGCTCCTAATGCCACAGCACTGCTCCTAATGCCAGGCCACAGCACTGCTCCTAATGACACAACACTACTCCTAATGACACAACACTACTCCTAATGCCACAGCACTACTCCTAATTCCACAGCACTGCTCCTAATGCCACAGCACTACTCCTATTGCCACAGCACTACTCATAATGGCAGGCCACAGCACTACTCCTAATGCCACAGCTCTACTCCTAATGCCACAGCTCTACTCCTAATGCCACAGCACTACTCCTAATGCCACAGCTCTACTCCTAATGCCACAGCACGACTCCTAATGCCACAGCACGACTCCTAATGCCAGGCCACAGCACTACTCCTAATGCAGGCCGCAGCACTACTCCTAATGCCAGGCCGCAGCACTACTCCTAATGCAGGCCACAGCACTACTCCTAATGCCAGGCCACAGCACTACTCCTAATGCAGGCCACAGCACTACTCCTAATGCCACAGCTCTACTCCTAATGCCAGGGCAAAGCACTACTCCTAATGCCAGGCCAAAGCACTACTCCTAATGCCACAGCACTGCTCCTAATGCCACAGCACTACTCCTAATGCCAGGCCACAGCACTACTCCTAATAACACAACACTACTCCTATTGCCACAACACTACTCCTATTGCCACAACACTACTCCTATTGCCACAGCACTACTCCTAATGCCACAGCACTACTCCTAATGCCACAGCACTACTCCTAATGCCACAGCACTACTCCTAATGCCACAGCTCTACTCCTAATGCCAGGCCACAGCACTACTCCTTTACATTTACATTTAACATTTAAGTCATTTAGCAGACGCTCTTATCCAGAGCGACTTACAAATTGGTGCTTTCACCTTATGACATCCAGTGGAACAGCCACTTTACAATAGTGCATCTAGGTCTTTTAAGGGGGGGGAGGGGGTGAGAAGGATTACTTTATCCTATCCTAGGTATTCCTTAAAGAGGTGGGGTTTCAGGTGTCTCCGGAAGGTGGTGATTGACTCCGCTGTCCTGGCGTCGTGAGGGAGTTTGTTCCACCATTGGGGGGCCAGAGCAGCGAACAGTTTTGACTGGGCTGAGCGGGAACTGTACTTCCTCAGTGGTAGGGAGGCGAGCAGGCCAGAGGTGGATGAACGCAGTGCCCTTGTTTGGGTGTAGGGCCTGATCAGAGCCTGGAGGTACTGAGGTGCCGTTCCCCTCACAGCTCCGTAGGCAAGCACCATGGTCTTGTAGGGGATGCGAGCTTCAACTGGAAGCCAGTGGAGAGAGCGGAGGAGCGGGGTGACGTGAGAGAACTTGGGAAGGTTGAACACCAGACGGGCTGCGGCGTTCTGGATGAGTTGTAGGGGTTTAATGGCACAGGCAGGGAGCCCAGCCAACAGCGAGTTGCAGTAATCCAGACGGGAGATGACAAGTGCCTGGATTAGGACCTGCGCCGCTTCCTGTGTGAGGCAGGGTCGTATTCTGCGGATGTTGTAGAGCATGAACCTACAGGAACGGGCCACCGCCTTGATGTTATTTGAGAACGACAGGGTGTTGTCCAGGATCACGCCAAGGTTCTTAGCGCTCTGGGAGGAGGACACAATGGAGTTGTCAACCGTGATGGCGAGATCATGGAACGGGCAGTCCTTCCCGGGAGGAAGAGCAGCTCCGTCTTGCCGAGGTTCAGCTTGAGGTGATGATCCGTCATCCACACTGATATGTCTGCCAGACATGCAGAGATGCGATTCGCCACCTGGTCGTCAGAAGGGGGAAAGGAGAAGATTAATTGTGTGTCGTCTGCATAGCAATGATAGGAGAGACCATGTGAGGTTATGACAGAGCCAAGTGACTTGGTGTATAGCGAGAATAGGAGAGGGCCTAGAACAGAGCCCTGGGGACACCAGTGGTGAGAGCACGTGGTGAGGAGACGGATTCTCGCCACGCCACCTGGTAGGAGCGACCTGTCAGGTAGGACGCAATCCAAGCGTGGGCCGCGCCGGAGATGCCCAACTCGGAGAGGGTGGAGAGGAGGATCTGATGGTTCACAGTATCGAAGGCAGCCGATAGGTCTAGAAGGATGAGAGCAGAGGAGAGAGAGTTAGCTTTAGCAGTGCGGAGCGCCTCCGTGATACAGAGAAGAGCAGTCTCAGTTGAATGACTAGTCTTGAAACCTGACTGATTTGGATCAAGAAGGTCATTCTGAGAGAGATAGCGGGAGAGCTGGCCAAGGACGGCACGTTCAAGAGTTTTGGAGAGAAAAGAAAGAAGGGATACTGGTCTGTAGTTGTTGACATCGGAGGGATCGAGTGTAGGTTTTTCAGAAGGGGTGCAACTCTCGCTCTCTTGAAGACGGGAGGGACGTAGCCAGCGGTCAGGGATGAGTTGATGAGCGAGGTGAGGTAAGGGAGAAGGTCACCGGAGATGGTCTGGAGAAGAGAGGAGGGGATAGGGTCAAGCGGGCAGGTTGTTGGGCGGCCGGCCGTCAAGACGCGAGATGTCATCTGGAGAGAGAGGGGAGAAAGAGGTCAGAGCACAGGGTAGGGCAGTGTGAGCAGAACCAGCGGTGTCGTTTGACTTAGCAAACGAGGATCGGATGTCGTCGACCTTCTTTTCAAAATGGTTGACGAAGTCATCTGCAGAGAGGGAGGAGGGGGAGGGGGAGGAGGATTCAAGAGGGAGGAGAAGGTGGCAAAGAGCTTCCTAGGGTTAGAGGCAGATGCTTGGAATTTAGAGTGGTAGAAAGTGGCTTTAGCAGCAGAGACAGAGGAGGAAAATGTAGAGAGGAGGGAGTGAAAGGATGCCAGGTCCGCAGGGAGGCGAGTTTTCCTCCATTTCCGCTCGGCTGCCCGGAGCCCTGTTCTGTGAGCTCGCAATGAGTCGTCGAGCCACGGAGCGGGAGGGGAGGACCGAGCCGGCCTGGAGGATAGGGGACATAGAGAGTCAAAGGATGCAGAAAGGGAGGAGAGGAGGGTTGAGGAGGCAGAATCAGGAGATAGGTTGGAGAAGGTTTGAGCAGAGGGAAGAGATGATAGGATGGAAGAGGAGAGAGTAGCGGGGGAGAGAGAGCGAAGGTTGGGACGGCGCGATACCATCCGAGTAGGGGCAGTGTGGGAAGTGTTGGATGAGAGCGAGAGGGAAAAGGATACAAGGTAGTGGTCGGAGACTTGGAGGGGAGTTGCAATGAGGTTAGTGGAGGAACAGCATCTAGTAAAGATGAGGTCGAGCGTATTGCCTGCCTTGTGAGTAGGGGGGAAGGTGAGAGGGTGAGGTCAAAAGAGGAGAGGAGGAAAGAAGGAGGCAGAGAGGAATGAGTCAAAGGTAGACGTGGGGAGGTTAAAGTCGCCCAGAACTGTGAGAGGTGAGCCGTCCTCAGGAAAGGAGCTTATCAAGGCATCAAGCTCATTGATGAACTCTCCGAGGGAACCTGGAGGGCGATAAATGATAAGGATGTTAAGCTTGAAAGGGCTGGTAACTGTGACAGCATGGAATTCAAAGGAGGCGATAGACAGATGGGTAAGGGGAGAAAGAGAGAATGACCACTTGGGAGAGATGAGGATCCCGGTGCCACCACCCCGCTGACCAGAAGCTCTCGGGGTGTGCGAGAGCACGTGGGCGGACGAAGAGAGAGCAGTAGGAGTAGCGGTGTTGTCTGTGGTGATCCATGTTTCCGTCAGAGCCAAGAAGTCGAGGGACTGGAGGGAGGCATAGGCTGAGATGAACTCTGCCTTGTTGGCCGCAGATCGGCAGTTCCAGAGGCTACCGGAGACCTGGAACTCCACGTGGGTCGTGCGCGCTGGGACCACCAGATTAGGTGGCCGCGGCCATGCGGTGTGGAGCGTTTGTATGGTCTGTGCAGAGAGGAGAGAACAGGGATAGACAGACACATAGTTGACAGGCTAGAGAAGAGGCTACGCTAATGCAGAGGAGATTGGAATGACAAGTGGACTACACGTCTCGAATGTTCAGAAAGTTAAGCTTACGTAGCAAGAATCTAATTGACTAAAATGATTAAAATGATACAGTACTGCTGAGGTAGGCTAGCTGCGTTGTTGACACTACCCTAATCAAGTCGTACCGTTGAGTGTGAAGTTTCTACAATGCTGCTTTTCGGGAGCTAGCTGGCTAGCTAGCAGTGTTGGTTACGTTACGTTGCGTTAGGAGAACGACAATAGCTGGCTAGCTAACCTAGAAAATCGCTCTAGACTACACAATTATCTTTGAAACAAAGACGGCTATGTAGCTAGCTATGTAGCTAGCTACGATCAAACAAATCACACCGTTGGGACTGTAATGAAATTAAATGAAAATGTGATACTACCTGTAGAGCGAAGCGGAATGCGACCGGAATGCGAAAGTTCTATTCAGTAGACGTTGGCTGGCTATTGGCTAGCTAGGAGTGTCTCCTACGTTAAGGACGACAAAATAGCTGGCTAGCTAACCTCGGTGAATTAAGATAATCACTCTAAGACTACACACTCTAAACTACACAATTATCTTGGATACGAAGACAGCAAAGACAACTATGTAGCTAGCTAATACTACACTAATCAAGTCGTTCAGTTGAGTGTGATAGTTACTACAGTGCTACGGTAGCCGGTGAACGTATGCTAGCTGGCTAGCTGCTAGGCAGATAGGAGGACGACGAAATACGATAATAACGCAATTATCACTCTAAGACTCCACACTCTAAACTACACAATTATCTTGGATACGAAAACAGCAAAGACAACTATGTAGCTAGCTAACACTACACTAAGCAAGTCGTTCAGTTGAGTGTGATAGTTACTACAGTGCTACGGTAGACGGTGAACGTGTTGGGCAGATAGGAGATGACGAAATACGATAATTACGCAATTATCTTTGATACAACGACGACTATGTAGCTAGCTAAGAAGAAATTGCTAAGATTAGACAAATCAGACCGTTGTACTATAATGAAATGTAATGAAAGAGTTATACAACCTGCAGACCGAAGCGCGGATGCGACCGGCAGCACTACTCCTAATGCCACAGCACTACTCCTAATGCCACAGCACTACTCCTAATGCCACAGCACTACTCCTAATGCCACAGCACTACTCCTAATGCCACAGCACTACTCCTAATGCCAGGCCACAACACTACTCCTAATCCCAGGCCACAACAATACTCCTAATGCCAGGCCACAACACTACTCCTAATGCCAGGCCACAGCACTACAAATGCCACAGCACTACTCCTAATGCCAGGCCACAACACGACTCCTAATTCCACAGCACTACTCCTAATGCCAAAGCACTACTCCTAATGCCACAGCACTACTACTAATGCCAGGCCACAGTACTACTCCTAATGCTACAGGACTACTCCTAATGCCAGGCCACAATACTGCTCCTAATGCCATAGCACTACTCCTAATGCCACAGCACTACTCCTAATGCCAGGCCACAGCACTACTCCTAATGCCACAGCTCTACTCCTAATGCCACAGCACTACTCCTAATGCCAGGCCACAGCACTACTCCTAATGCCACAGCACTACTCCTAATGCCACAGCACTACTCCTAATGCCACAGCACTACTCCTAATGCCACAGCACTACTCCTAATGCCAGGCCACAACACTACTCCTAATCCCAGGCCACAACAATACTCCTAATGCCAGGCCACAACACTACTCCTAATGCCAGGCCACAGCACTACAAATGCCACAGCACTACTCCTAATGCCAGGCCACAACACGACTCCTAATTCCACAGCACTACTCCTAATGCCAAAGCACTACTCCTAATGCCACAGCACTACTACTAATGCCAGGCCACAGTACTACTCCTAATGCTACAGGACTACTCCTAATGCCAGGCCACAATACTGCTCCTAATGCCATAGCACTACTCCTAATGCCACAGCACTACTCCTAATGCCAGGCCACAGCACTACTCCTAATGCCACAGCTCTACTCCTAATGCCACAGCACTACTCCTAATGCCAGGCCACAGCACTACTCCTAATGCCACAGCACTACTCCTAATGCCACAGCACTACTCCTAATGCCACAGCACTACTCCTAATGCCACAGCACTACTCCTAATGCCACAGCACTACTCCTAATGCCACAGCACTACTCCTAATGCCAGGCCACAGCACTTCTCCTAATGCCAGGCCACAGCACTACTCCTAATGCCACAGCACTACTCCTAATGCCACAGCACTACTCCTAATGCCACAGCACTTCTCCTAATGCCAGGCCACCGCACTACTCCTAATGCCACAACACTACTCCTATTGCCACAGCACTACTCCTATTGCCACAGCACTACTCCTAATGCCACAGCTCTACTCCTAATGCCAGGCCACAGCACTACTCCTAATGCCTCTATTGGTCACTATGTCCCCGGCATCACTCAGACAGCGCCTCTATTGGTCACTATGTCCCCAGGCATCACTCAGACAGCGCCTCTATTGGTCACTATGTCCCCGGCATCACTCAGACAACACCCCACATTGGTCACTATGTCCCCCGGCATCACTCAGACAACACCCCACATTGGTCACTATGTCCCCGGCATCACTCAGACAGCGCCTCTATTGGTCACTATGTCCCCGGCATCACTCAGACAACACCCCACATTGGTAACTATGTCCCCAGGCATCACTCAGACAACACCCCACATTGGTCACTATGTCCCCAGGCATCACTCAGACAACACCCCACATTGGTCACTATGTCCCCAGGCATCACTCAGACAACACCCCACATTGGTCACTATGTCCCCGGCATCACTCAGACAACACCCCACATTGGTCACTATGTCCCCGGCATCACTCAGACAACACCCCACATTGGTCACTATGTCCCCAGGCATCACTCAGACAACACCCCACATTGGTCACTATGTCCCCAGGCATCACTCAGACAGCGCCTCTGTTGGTCACTATGTCCCTGGCATCACTCAGACAGTGCCTCTATTGGTCACTATGTCCCCAGGCATCACTCAGACATCACCCCACATTGGTCACTATGTCCCCGGCATCACTCAGACAGCGCCTCTATTGGTCACTATGTCCCAGGCATCACTCAGACAGCGCCTCTATTGGTCACTATGTCCCCAGGCATCACTCAGACAGCGCCTCTATTGGTCACTATGTCCCAGGCATCACTCAGACAGCGCCTCTATTGGTCACTATGTCCCCAGGCATCACTCAGACAGCGCCTCTATTGGTCACTATGTCCCCAGGCATCACTCAGACAGCGCCTCTATTGGTCACTATGTCCCCGGCATCACTTAGACAACACCCCACATTGGTCATTATGTCTCCAGGCATCACTCAGACAACACCCCATATTGGTCACTATGTCCCCAGGCATCACTCAGACAGCGCCTCTATTGGTCACTATGTCCCCAGGCATCACCCCACATTGGTCACTATGTCTCCAGGCATCATTCAGACAACACCCCACATTGGTCACTATGTCCCCGACATCACTCAGACAACACCCCACATTGGTCACTATGTCCCCGGCATCACCAGACAGCGCCTCTATTGGTCACTATGTCCCCAGGTATCACTCAGACAGCGCCTCTATTGGTCACTATGTCCCCAGGCATCACTCAGACAGCGCCTCTATTGGTCACTATGTCCCCAGGCATCACTCAGACAGCGCCTCCATTGGTCACTATGTCCCCGGCATCACTCAGACAACACCCCACATTGGTCACTATGTCCCCAGGTATCACTCAGACAGCGCCTCTATTGGTCACTATGTCCCCAGGAATCACTCAGACAGCGCCTCTATTGGTCACTATGTCCCCAGGCATCACTCAGACAACACCTCTATTGGTCACTATGTCCCCGGCATCACTCAGACAACACCCCACATTGGTCACTATGTCCCCAGGTATCACTCAGACAGCGCCTCTATTGGTCACTATGTCCCCAGGCATCACTCAGACAACACCTCTATTGGTCACTATGTCCCCGGCATCACTCAGACAACACCCCACATTGGTCACTATGTCCCCAGGTATCACTCAGACAGCGCCTCTATTGGTCACTATGTCCCCAGGCATCACTCAGACAACACCCCAAATTGGTCAATATGTCCCAGGCATCACTCAGACAGCACCTCTATTGGTCACTATGTTCCCGGCATCACTCAGACAGCAACTCTATTGGTCACTATGTCCCCAGCATCACTCAGACAGCGCCTCTATTGGTCACTATGTCCCCGGCATCACTCAGACAACACCCCACATTGGTCACTATGTCCCCAGCATCACTCAGACAGCGCCTCTGTTGGTCACTATGTCCCCAGCATCACTCAGACAGCGCCTCTATTGGTCACTATGTCCCCGGCATCACTCAGACAGCACCTCTATTGGTCACTTTGTCCCCGGCATCACTCAGACAGCACCTCTATTGGTCACTATGTCCCCGGCATCACTTAGACAACACCCCACATTGGTCATTATGTCTCCAGGCATCACTCAGACAACACCCCACATTGGTCACTATGTCCCCGGCATCACTCAGACAGCGCCTCTATTGGTCACTATGTCCCCGGCATCACTCAGACAACACCCCACATTGGTAACTATGTCCCCAGGCATCACTCAGACAACACCCCACATTGGTCACTATGTCCCCAGGCATCACTCAGACAACACCCCACATTGGTCACTATGTCCCCAGGCATCACTCAGACAACACCCCACATTGGTCACTATGTCCCCGGCATCACTCAGACAACACCCCACATTGGTCACTATGTCCCCAGGCATCACTCAGACAACACCCCACATTGGTCACTATGTCCCCGGCATCACTCAGACAACACCCCACATTGGTCACTATGTCCCCAGGCATCACTCAGACAACACCCCACATTGGTCACTATGTCCCCAGGCATCACTCAGACAGCGCCTCTGTTGGTCACTATGTCCCTGGCATCACTCAGACAGCGCCTCTATTGGTCACTATGTCCCCAGGCATCACTCAGACATCACCCCACATTGGTCACTATGTCCCCGGCATCACTCAGACAGCGCCTCTATTGGTCACTATGTCCCAGGCATCACTCAGACAGCGCCTCTATTGGTCACTATATCCCCAGGCATCACTCAGACAGCGCCTCTATTGGTCACTATGTCCCAGGCATCACTCAGACAGCGCCTCTATTGGTCACTATGTCCCCAGGCATCACTCAGACAGCGCCTCTATTGGTCACTATGTCCCCAGGCATCACTCAGACAGCGCCTCTATTGGTCACTATGTCCCCGGCATCACTTAGACAACACCCCACATTGGTCACTATGTCCCCAGGCATCACTCAGACAGCGCCTCTATTGGTCACTATGTCCCCAGGCATCACCCCACATTGGTCACTATGTCCCCAGGCATCATTCAGACAACACCCCACATTGGTCACTATGTCCCCGACATCACTCAGACAACACCCCACATTGGTCACTATGTCCCCGGCATCACCAGACAGCACCTCTATTGGTCACTATGTCCCCAGGCATCACTCAGACAGCGCCTCTATTGGTCACTATGTCCCCAGGCATCACTCAGACAGCGCCTCTATTGGTCACTATGTCCCCAGGCATCACTCAGACAGCGCCTCCATTGGTCACTATGTCCCCGGCATCACTCAGACAACACCCCACATTGGTCACTATGTCCCCAGGTATCACTCAGACAGCGCCTCTATTGGTCACTATGTCCCCAGGCATCACTCAGACAGCGCCTCTATTGGTCACTATGTCCCCAGGCATCACTCAGACAGCGCCTCCATTGGTCACTATGTCCCCGGCATCACTCAGACAACACCCCACATTGGTAACTATGTCCCCAGGCATCACTCAGACAACACCCCACATTGGTCACTATGTCCCCAGGCATCACTCAGACAACACCCCACATTGGTCACTATGTCCCCAGGCATCACTCAGACAACACCCCACATTGGTCACTATGTCCCCGGCATCACTCAGACAACACCCCACATTGGTCACTATGTCCCCAGGCATCACTCAGACAACACCCCACATTGGTCACTATGTCCCCGGCATCACTCAGACAACACCCCACATTGGTCACTATGTCCCCAGGCATCACTCAGACAACACCCCACATTGGTCACTATGTCCCCAGGCATCACTCAGACAGCGCCTCTGTTGGTCACTATGTCCCTGGCATCACTCAGACAGCGCCTCTATTGGTCACTATGTCCCCAGGCATCACTCAGACATCACCCCACATTGGTCACTATGTCCCCGGCATCACTCAGACAGCGCCTCTATTGGTCACTATGTCCCAGGCATCACTCAGACAGCGCCTCTATTGGTCACTATGTCCCCAGGCATCACTCAGACAGCGCCTCTATTGGTCACTATGTCCCAGGCATCACTCAGACAGCGCCTCTATTGGTCACTATGTCCCCAGGCATCACTCAGACAGCGCCTCTATTGGTCACTATGTCCCCAGGCATCACTCAGACAGCGCCTCTATTGGTCACTATGTCCCCGGCATCACTTAGACAACACCCCACATTGGTCATTATGTCTCCAGGCATCACTCAGACAACACCCCATATTGGTCACTATGTCCCCAGGCATCACTCAGACAGCGCCTCTATTGGTCACTATGTCCCCAGGCATCACCCCACATTGGTCACTATGTCCCCAGGCATCATTCAGACAACACCCC
This sequence comes from Oncorhynchus nerka, assembly GCF_034236695.1. NCBI lineage: Eukaryota > Metazoa > Chordata > Actinopteri > Salmoniformes > Salmonidae > Oncorhynchus > Oncorhynchus nerka. The sequence goes on from NC_088424.1 coordinate 39,451,155, forward strand.
ACATTGGTCACTATGTCCCCGACATCACTCAGACAACACCCCACATTGGTCACTATGTCCCCGGCATCACCAGACAGCACCTCTATTGGTCACTATGTCCCCAGGCATCACTCAGACAGCGCCTCTATTGGTCACTATGTCCCCAGGCATCACTCAGACAGCGCCTCTATTGGTCACTATGTCCCCAGGCATCACTCAGACAGCGCCTCCATTGGTCACTATGTCCCCGGCATCACTCAGACAACACCCCACATTGGTCACTATGTCCCCAGGTATCACTCAGACAGCGCCTCTATTGGTCACTATGTCCCCAGGAATCACTCAGACAGCGCCTCTATTGGTCACTATGTCCCCAGGCATCACTCAGACAACACCTCTATTGGTCACTATGTCCCCGGCATCACTCAGACAACACCCCACATTGGTCACTATGTCCCCAGGTATCACTCAGACAGCGCCTCTATTGGTCACTATGTCCCCAGGCATCACTCAGACAACACCTCTATTGGTCACTATGTCCCCCGGCATCACTCAGACAACACCCCACATTGGTCACTATGTCCCCAGGTATCACTCAGACAGCGCCTCTATTGGTCACTATGTCCCCAGGCATCACTCAGACAACACCCCAAATTGGTCACTATGTCCCAGGCATCACTCAGACAGCACCTCTATTGGTCACTATGTCCCCGGCATCACTCAGACAGCAACTCTATTGGTCACTATGTCCCCAGCATCACTCAGACAGCGCCTCTATTGGTCACTATGTCCCCGGCATCACTCAGACAACACCCCACATTGGTCACTATGTCCCCAGCATCACTCAGACAGCGCCTCTGTTGGTCACTATGTCCCCAGCATCACTCAGACAGCGCCTCTATTGGTCACTATGTCCCCGGCATCACTCAGACAGCACCTCTATTGGTCACTTTGTCCCCGGCATCACTCAGACAGCACCTCTATTGGTCACTATGTCCCCGGCATCACTCAGACAGCACCTCTATTGGTCACTATGTCCCCGGCATCACTCAGACAGCACCTCTATTGGTCACCATGTCCCCGGCATCACTCAGACAACACCTCTATTGGTCACTATGTCTCCAGGCATCACTCAGACAACACCCCACATTGGTCACTATGTCCCCAGGCATCACTCAGACAACTCCCCACATTGGTCACCATGTCTCCAGGCATCACTCAGACAGCGCCTCTATTGGTCACTATGTCCCCAGGCATCACTCAGACAACACCCCACATTGGTCACTATGTCCCCAGCCATCACTCAGACAGCGCCTCTATTGGTCACTATGTCCCCGGTATCACTCAGACAACACCCCACATTGGTCACTATGTCCCCAGGCATCACTCAGACAGCACCTCTATTGGTCACTATGTCCCCAGGCATCACTCAGACAACACCCCACATTGGTCACTATGTCCACAGGCATCACTCAGACAACACCTCTATTGGTCACTATGTCCCCAGGCATCACTCAGACAACACCTCTATTGGTCACTATGTCCCCAGGCATCACTCAGACAACACCTCTATTGGTCACTATGTCCCCAGGCATCACTCAGACAACACCCCACATTGGTCACTATGTCCCCAGGCATCACTCAGACAACACCCCACATTGGTCACTATGTCCCCAGGCATCACTCAGACAACACCCCACATTGGTCACTATGTCCCCAGGCATCAATCAGACAACACCTCTATTGGTCACCATGTCCCCAGGCATCACTCAGACAACACCTCTATTGGTCACTATGTCCCCAGGCATCACTCAGAAAACACCTCTATTGGTCACCATGTCCCCAGGCATCACTCAGACAACACCTCTATTGGTCACTATGTCCCCAGGCATCACTCAGACAACACCTCTATTGGTCACTATGTCCCCAGGCATCACTCAGACAACACCTCTATTGGTCACTATGTCCCCGGCATCACTCAGACAGCGCCTCTATTGGTCACTATGTCCCGGCATCACTCAGACAGCGCCTCTATTGGTCACTATGTCCCCAGGCATCACTCAGACAGCGCCTCTATTGGTCACTATGTCCCCAGGCATCACTCAGACAGCGCCTCTATTGGTCACTATGTCCCCGGCATCACTTAGACAACACCCCACATTGGTCATTATGTCTCCAGGCATCACTCAGACAACACCCCATATTGGTCACTATGTCCCCAGGCATCACTCAGACAGCGCCTCTATTGGTCACTATGTCCCCAGGCATCACCCCACATTGGTCACTATGTCTCCAGGCATCATTCAGACAACACCCCACATTGGTCACTATGTCCCCGACATCACTCAGACAACACCCCACATTGGTCACTATGTCCCCGGCATCACCAGACAGCGCCTCTATTGGTCACTATGTCCCCAGGTATCACTCAGACAGCGCCTCTATTGGTCACTATGTCCCCAGGCATCACTCAGACAGCGCCTATTGGTCACTATGTCCCCAGGCATCACTCAGACAGCGCCTCCATTGGTCACTATGTCCCCGGCATCACTCAGACAACACCCCACATTGGTCACTATGTCCCCAGGTATCACTCAGACAGCGCCTCTATTGGTCACTATGTCCCCAGGAATCACTCAGACAGCGCCTCTATTGGTCACTATGTCCCCAGGCATCACTCAGACAACACCTCTATTGGTCACTATGTCCCCGGCATCACTCAGACAACACCCCACATTGGTCACTATGTCCCCAGGTATCACTCAGACAGCGCCTCTATTGGTCACTATGTCCCCAGGCATCACTCAGACAACACCTCTATTGGTCACTATGTCCCCGGCATCACTCAGACAACACCCCATTGGTCACTATGTCCCCAGGTATCACTCAGACAGCGCCTCTATTGGTCACTATGTCCCCAGGCATCACTCAGACAACACCCCAAATTGGTCAATATGTCCCAGGCATCACTCAGACAGCACCTCTATTGGTCACTATGTTCCCGGCATCACTCAGACAGCAACTCTATTGGTCACTATGTCCCCAGCATCACTCAGACAGCGCCTCTATTGGTCACTATGTCCCCGGCATCACTCAGACAACACCCCACATTGGTCACTATGTCCCCAGCATCACTCAGACAGCGCCTCTGTTGGTCACTATGTCCCCAGCATCACTCAGACAGCGCCTCTATTGGTCACTATGTCCCCGGCATCACTCAGACAGCACCTCTATTGGTCACTTTGTCCCCGGCATCACTCAGACAGCACCTCTATTGGTCACTATGTCCCCGGCATCACTTAGACAACACCCCACATTGGTCATTATGTCTCCAGGCATCACTCAGACAACACCCCACATTGGTCACTATGTCCCCGGCATCACTCAGACAGCGCCTCTATTGGTCACTATGTCCCCGGCATCACTCAGACAACACCCCACATTGGTAACTATGTCCCCAGGCATCACTCAGACAACACCCCACATTGGTCACTATGTCCCCAGGCATCACTCAGACAACACCCCACATTGGTCACTATGTCCCCAGGCATCACTCAGACAACACCCCACATTGGTCACTATGTCCCCGGCATCACTCAGACAACACCCCACATTGGTCACTATGTCCCCAGGCATCACTCAGACAACACCCCACATTGGTCACTATGTCCCCCGGCATCACTCAGACAACACCCCCACATTGGTCACTATGTCCCCAGGCATCACTCAGACAACACCCCACATTGGTCACTATGTCCCCAGGCATCACTCAGACAGCGCCTCTGTTGGTCACTATGTCCCTGGCATCACTCAGACAGCGCCTCTATTGGTCACTATGTCCCCAGGCATCACTCAGACATCACCCCACATTGGTCACTATGTCCCCGGCATCACCAGACAGCGCCTCTATTGGTCACTATGTCCCAGGCATCACTCAGACAGCGCCTCTATTGGTCACTATATCCCCAGGCATCACTCAGACAGCGCCTCTATTGGTCACTATGTCCCAGGCATCACTCAGACAGCGCCTCTATTGGTCACTATGTCCCCAGGCATCACTCAGACAGCGCCTCTATTGGTCACTATGTCCCCAGGCATCACTCAGACAGCGCCTCTATTGGTCACTATGTCCCCGGCATCACTTAGACAACACCCCACATTGGTCACTATGTCCCCAGGCATCACTCAGACAGCGCCTCTATTGGTCACTATGTCCCCAGGCATCACCCCACATTGGTCACTATGTCCCCAGGCATCATTCAGACAACACCCCACATTGGTCACTATGTCCCCGACATCACTCAGACAACACCCCACATTGGTCACTATGTCCCCGGCATCACCAGACAGCACCTCTATTGGTCACTATGTCCCCAGGCATCACTCAGACAGCGCCTCTATTGGTCACTATGTCCCCAGGCATCACTCAGACAGCGCCTCTATTGGTCACTATGTCCCCAGGCATCACTCAGACAGCGCCTCCATTGGTCACTATGTCCCCGGCATCACTCAGACAACACCCCACATTGGTCATTATGTCTCCAGGCATCACTCAGACAACACCCCACATTGGTCACTATGTCCCCGGCATCACTCAGACAGCGCCTCTATTGGTCACTATGTCCCCGGCATCACTCAGACAACACCCCACATTGGTAACTATGTCCCCAGGCATCACTCAGACAACACCCCACATTGGTCACTATGTCCCCAGGCATCACTCAGACAACACCCCACATTGGTCACTATGTCCCCAGGCATCACTCAGACAACACCCCACATTGGTCACTATGTCCCCGGCATCACTCAGACAACACCCCACATTGGTCACTATGTCCCCAGGCATCACTCAGACAACACCCCACATTGGTCACTATGTCCCGGCATCACTCAGACAACACCCCACATTGGTCACTATGTCCCCAGGCATCACTCAGACAACACCCCACATTGGTCACTATGTCCCCAGGCATCACTCAGACAGCGCCTCTGTTGGTCACTATGTCCCTGGCATCACTCAGACAGCGCCTCTATTGGTCACTATGTCCCCAGGCATCACTCAGACATCACCCCACATTGGTCACTATGTCCCGGCATCACTCAGACAGCGCCTCTATTGGTCACTATGTCCCAGGCATCACTCAGACAGCGCCTCTATTGGTCACTATATCCCCAGGCATCACTCAGACAGCGCCTCTATTGGTCACTATGTCCCAGGCATCACTCAGACAGCGCCTCTATTGGTCACTATGTCCCCAGGCATCACTCAGACAGCGCCTCTATTGGTCACTATGTCCCCAGGCATCACTCAGACAGCGCCTCTATTGGTCACTATGTCCCCGGCATCACTTAGACAACACCCCACATTGGTCACTATGTCCCCAGGCATCACTCAGACAGCGCCTCTATTGGTCACTATGTCCCCAGGCATCACCCCACATTGGTCACTATGTCCCCAGGCATCATTCAGACAACACCCCACATTGGTCACTATGTCCCCGACATCACTCAGACAACACCCCACATTGGTCACTATGTCCCCGGCATCACCAGACAGCACCTCTATTGGTCACTATGTCCCCAGGCATCACTCAGACAGCGCCTCTATTGGTCACTATGTCCCCAGGCATCACTCAGACAGCGCCTCTATTGGTCACTATGTCCCCAGGCATCACTCAGACAGCGCCTCCATTGGTCACTATGTCCCCGGCATCACTCAGACAACACCCCACATTGGTCACTATGTCCCCAGGTATCACTCAGACAGCGCCTCTATTGGTCACTATGTCCCCAGGCATCACTCAGACAGCGCCTCTATTGGTCACTATGTCCCCAGGCATCACTCAGACAGCGCCTCCATTGGTCACTATGTCCCCGGCATCACTCAGACAACACCCCACATTGGTAACTATGTCCCCAGGCATCACTCAGACAACACCCCACATTGGTCACTATGTCCCCAGGCATCACTCAGACAACACCCCACATTGGTCACTATGTCCCCAGGCATCACTCAGACAACACCCCACATTGGTCACTATGTCCCCGGCATCACTCAGACAACACCCCACATTGGTCACTATGTCCCCAGGCATCACTCAGACAACACCCCACATTGGTCACTATGTCCCCGGCATCACTCAGACAACACCCCACATTGGTCACTATGTCCCCAGGCATCACTCAGACAACACCCCACATTGGTCACTATGTCCCCAGGCATCACTCAGACAGCGCCTCTGTTGGTCACTATGTCCCTGGCATCACTCAGACAGCGCCTCTATTGGTCACTATGTCCCCAGGCATCACTCAGACATCACCCCACATTGGTCACTATGTCCCCGGCATCACTCAGACAGCGCCTCTATTGGTCACTATGTCCCAGGCATCACTCAGACAGCGCCTCTATTGGTCACTATGTCCCCAGGCATCACTCAGACAGCGCCTCTATTGGTCACTATGTCCCAGGCATCACTCAGACAGCGCCTCTATTGGTCACTATGTCCCCAGGCATCACTCAGACAGCGCCTCTATTGGTCACTATGTCCCCAGGCATCACTCAGACAGCGCCTCTATTGGTCACTATGTCCCGGCATCACTTAGACAACACCCCACATTGGTCATTATGTCTCCAGGCATCACTCAGACAACACCCCATATTGGTCACTATGTCCCCAGGCATCACTCAGACAGCGCCTCTATTGGTCACTATGTCCCCAGGCATCACCCCACATTGGTCACTATGTCCCCAGGCATCATTCAGACAACACCCCACATTGGTCACTATGTCCCCGACATCACTCAGACAACACCCCACATTGGTCACTATGTCCCCGGCATCACCAGACAGCACCTCTATTGGTCACTATGTCCCCAGGCATCACTCAGACAGCGCCTCTATTGGTCACTATGTCCCCAGGCATCACTCAGACAGCGCCTCTATTGGTCACTATGTCCCCAGGCATCACTCAGACAGCGCCTCCATTGGTCACTATGTCCCCCGGCATCACTCAGACAACACCCCACATTGGTCACTATGTCCCCAGGTATCACTCAGACAGCGCCTCTATTGGTCACTATGTCCCCAGGAATCACTCAGACAGCGCCTCTATTGGTCACTATGTCCCCAGGCATCACTCAGACAACACCTCTATTGGTCACTATGTCCCCGGCATCACTCAGACAACACCCCACATTGGTCACTATGTCCCCAGGTATCACTCAGACAGCGCCTCTATTGGTCACTATGTCCCCAGGCATCACTCAGACAACACCTCTATTGGTCACTATGTCCCCGGCATCACTCAGACAACACCCCACATTGGTCACTATGTCCCCAGGTATCACTCAGACAGCGCCTCTATTGGTCACTATGTCCCCAGGCATCACTCAGACAACACCCCAAATTGGTCACTATGTCCCAGGCATCACTCAGACAGCACCTCTATTGGTCACTATGTCCCCGGCATCACTCAGACAGCAACTCTATTGGTCACTATGTCCCCAGCATCACTCAGACAGCGCCTCTATTGGTCACTATGTCCCCGGCATCACTCAGACAACACCCCACATTGGTCACTATGTCCCCAGCATCACTCAGACAGCGCCTCTGTTGGTCACTATGTCCCCAGCATCACTCAGACAGCGCCTCTATTGGTCACTATGTCCCCGGCATCACTCAGACAGCACCTCTATTGGTCACTTTGTCCCCGGCATCACTCAGACAGCACCTCTATTGGTCACTATGTCCCCGGCATCACTCAGACAGCACCTCTATTGGTCACTATGTCCCCGGCATCACTCAGACAGCACCTCTATTGGTCACCATGTCCCCGGCATCACTCAGACAACACCTCTATTGGTCACTATGTCTCCAGGCATCACTCAGACAACACCCCACATTGGTCACTATGTCCCCAGGCATCACTCAGACAACTCCCCACATTGGTCACCATGTCTCCAGGCATCACTCAGACAGCGCCTCTATTGGTCACTATGTCCCCAGGCATCACTCAGACAACACCCCACATTGGTCACTATGTCCCCAGCCATCACTCAGACAGCGCCTCTATTGGTCACTATGTCCCCGGTATCACTCAGACAACACCCCACATTGGTCACTATGTCCCCAGGCATCACTCAGACAGCACCTCTATTGGTCACTATGTCCCCAGGCATCACTCAGACAACACCCCACATTGGTCACTATGTCCACAGGCATCACTCAGACAACACCTCTATTGGTCACTATGTCCCCAGGCATCACTCAGACAACACCTCTATTGGTCACTATGTCCCCAGGCATCACTCAGACAACACCTCTATTGGTCACTATGTCCCCAGGCATCACTCAGACAACACCCCACATTGGTCACTATGTCCCCAGGCATCACTCAGACAACACCCCACATTGGTCACTATGTCCCCAGGCATCACTCAGACAACACCCCACATTGGTCACTATGTCCCCAGGCATCAATCAGACAACACCTCTATTGGTCACCATGTCCCCAGGCATCACTCAGACAACACCTCTATTGGTCACTATGTCCCCAGGCATCACTCAGAAAACACCTCTATTGGTCACCATGTCCCCAGGCATCACTCAGACAACACCTCTATTGGTCACTATGTCCCCAGGCATCACTCAGACAACACCTCTATTGGTCACTATGTCCCCAGGCATCACTCAGACAACACCTCTATTGGTCACTATGTCCCCGGCATCACTCAGACAGCGCCTCTATTGGTCACTATGTCCCGGCATCACTCAGACAGCGCCTCTATTGGTCACTATGTCCCCAGGCATCACTCAGACAACACCCCACATTGGTCACTATGTCCCCAGGCATCACTCAGACAACTCCCCACATTGGTCACCATGTCTCCAGGCATCACTCAGACAGCACCTCTATTGGTCACCATGTCCCCAGGCATCACTCAGACAACACCCCACATTGGTCACTATGTCCCCGGCATCACTCAGACAGCGCCTCTATTGGTCACTATGTCCCCAGGCATCACTCAGACAACACCCCACATTGGTCACTATGTCCCCGGCATCACTCAGACAACACCCCACATTGGTCACTATGTCCCCGGCATCACTCAGACAACACCCCACATTGGTCACTATGTCCCCGGCATCACTCAGACAACACCCCACATTGGTCACATACAGCCCTTTATTACCCCATTAAAATATTGTCCGTTCACATCACCTTGTCTTTCTCAGATGAACTCCCCAATCATTACATACAGATACATTTTAAGAGTGGCGGTCATCATAAGTTGGTTACTCAGGTCATACGGTCAGGAAAAAGCCCAATCTATAAGGTATTAGAACTTCTGACCTATACACTGCATTCATAAAGTATTTACACCTTTTTACTTTGTTACCTTACAGCCTTATTCTAAAATGGATTAAATCGTTTTTTTCCCACTTCATCAATCTACACACAATACCCCATAGTGACAAATAAAAAAAACTGCTTTTTTTGGGGTGGTCAGAGTTACCATCGGGTTCTTTGTCACCTCCCTGACCAAGGCCTTTCTCTCCTGATTGCTCCGCTTGGCCGGGCGACCAGCTCTATGAAGAGTCTCGGTGGGTCCAAACTTCTTCCATTTCAGAATGATGGAGGCCACTGTGTTCTTGGGGACCTTCAATGCTTCAGAAATATCTTGGTACAATTCCCCAGATCTGTGCCTCGACACAATCCTGTCTTGGAGCTCTACGGACAATTCCTTCGACCTCATGGCTTGGTTTTTGCTCTGACGTGCACTGTCAACTGTGGGACCTTATATAGACAGGTGTATGCCTTACCAAATCATGTCTAACCAATTGAATTTACCACAGGTGGACTCCAATCAACTTGTAGAAACATCTCAAGGATGATCAATGGAAACAGGATGCACCTGAGCTCAATTTCAAGTCGCACAGCAAAGAGTCTGAATACTTGTGTAAATAAGGTATTTCGATTTTTTACTTTTAACAAATTTGCTAACATTTCTAAAAACCAGTTTTCGCTTTGTCATTATGGGGTATTGTGTGTAGATTGATGAGGGGGGAACATTATTTAATTAATTTTAGAATAAGGCTGTAAGGTAACAAAATGTGGAAAAGGGGAATGGGTCTGAATACTTTCTAAATATAAAGGTATTATAACTCCTAGCCCTGTATATAAGGTATTATACCTCCTAGCCCTATCTATAAGGTAGTATACCTCCTGGTCCTATCTATAATCTATTATAACTCCTAGCCCTGTCTATAAGGTATTATAACTCCTGGCCCTGTCTATAAGGTATTATAACTCCTAGCCCTATCTATAAGGTAGTATACCTCCTGGTCCTATCTATAATCTATTATAACTCCTAGCCCTGTCTATAAGGTATTATAACTCCTGGCCCTGTCTATAAGGTATTATAACTCCTAGCCCTATCTATAAGGTATTATAACTCCTGGTCCTATCTATAATCTATTATAACTCCTAGCCCTGTCTATAAGGTATTATAACTCCTGGCCCTGTCTATAATCTATTATAACTCCTAGCCCTATCTATAAGGTATTATAACTCCTAGCCCTGTCTATAAGGTATTATACCTCCTGGTCCTATCTATAATCTATTATAACTCATAGCCCTGTCTATAAGGTATTATAACTCCTGGCCCTGTCTATAAGGTATTATAACTCCTAGCCCTATATATAAGGTATTATAACTCCTGGCCCTATCTATAAGGTATTATAACTCCTGGCCCTGTCTATAAGGTATTATAACTCCTAGCCCTGTCTATAAGGTATTATAACTCCTAGCCCTGTCTATAAGGTATTATAACTCCTAGCCCTGTCTATAAGGTATTATAACTCCTAGCCCTGTCTATAAGGTATTATAACTCCTGGCCCTGTCTATAAGGTATTATAACTCCTAGCCCTGTCTATAAGGTATTATACATCCAGGCCCTATATATAAGGTATTATAACTCCTGGCCCTGTCTATAAGGTATTATAACTCCTGGTCCTATCTATAATCTATTATAACTCCTAGCCCTATCTATAAGGTATTATAACTCCTGGCCCTGTCTATAAGGTATTATAACTCCTGGTCCTATCTATAATCTATTATAACTCCAAGCCCTATCTATAAGGTATTATAACTCCTGGTCCTATCTATAATCTATTATAACTCCTGGTCCTATCTATAATCTATTATAACTCCTAGCCCTGTCTATAAGGTATTATACCTCCTGGTCCTATCTATAATCTATTATAACTCCTAGCCCTGTCTATAAGGTATTATACCTCCTGGTCCTATCTATAATCTATTATACCTCCAAGCCCTGTCCATAAGGTATTATAACTCCTGGCCCCATCTATAATAACTCCTGGTCCTATCTATAATCTATTATAACTCCTAGCCCATCCAATCTTTGAGGTATTACAAATATGTCAAATGAAGGGTTGGACACAGATTTTCATTGTAATTAAAGTCACTTCTAAATTGAAACGTCGTGTTTAGTTGTATTTTTCCTTTGAAAATCACAAGTTAAACTTCGCGCTGAATGTTCAGACACCCATCACACAGGTTCTTGAGACGGCTGTACCAGAACCTACAGTACCAGTCAAAAGTTGTCTGTTTTTTGGCGAACAGTTCTTGTGCTGACATTGCTTCCAGAGGCAGTTTGGAACTCAGTAGCGAGTGTTGCAACCGAGGACAGACAATTCTTACGTGGTATGCGCTTCAGCACTCTGCGGTCCCGTTCTGAGAGCTTGTGTGGCCTACCACTTTGCGGCTGAGCCGTTGTTGCTCCTAGATATTTCCGCTTCACAATAACAGCATTTACAGTTGACCGGGGCAGCTCTACCAGGGCAACAATTTGAGGAACTGACTTTTTGGAAACATGGCATCCTATGATGGTGCCACATTGAAAGTCACTGAGCTCTTCAGTAAGGCCATCCTAATGTCAATGTTTGTCTGGCTTGTGCTCGATTTTATACACCTGTCAACAACGGTGTGGCTTAAATAGCAGAATCTACTCATTTGAAGTGGTGTCATTTAAAGTGGAACTGACAGCATTTAGCAACACAAAATCGAATTAAAATATGAACATATACACCCGAGGAAGAATATTACACTTTAAAAAAAACAATTCTGACAAGCGAGCACCAGATTTGCCAGTTCTTGCTGTGAGATGTTACCCCACTCTTCCACTAAATCACCTGCAAGTTCCCAGAGAACTACAAGCCAGCCTCTCTCAGCCTATTGTGGACAGTCTGAACACTGATGGAGGGATTGTGCGTTCCTGGTGTAACTCGGGCAGTTGTTGTTGCCATCCTGTACCTGTCCCACAGGTGTGATGTTCAGATGTACCGATCCTGTGCAGGTGATGTTACACGTGGTCTGCCACTCCGAGGACGATCAGTTGTACGTCCTGTCTCCCTGTAGCGCTGTCTTAGGCGTCTCACAGTACAGACATTGCAATTTATTGTTCTGGCAACATCTGCAGTCCTCATGCCTCCTTGTAGCATAACTAATGCATGTGCACGCAGATGAGCAGGGACCTTGGGCATTTTTCTTTTGGTATTTTTCAGAGTCAGTAGAAAGGCCTCTTTAGTGTCCTAAGTTTTCATAACTGTGACCTTAATTGCCTACCGTCTGTAAGCTGTTAATGTCTTAATGACCGTTCCACAGGTGCATGTTCATTAATTGTTTCTGGTTCACTGAACAAGCACGGGAAACAGTGTTTAAACCCTTTACAATGAAGATCTGTGAAGTTATTTGGATTTTTAAGAATTTTCTTTGAAAGACAGGGTCCTGAAAAAGGGACGTTTATTTTTTGCTGAGTTTACAAACAAGCCACTTCCCACATGGGCCTGCCATCATTCACTTTGAACTGGACTGTGTGTTTACAGGCAGTTGCAACAGCGAGACTTTAGATCATTAGAGCACATTCGCCAAAAGCCACAAAATAAACCTGAATGGATTTCTGGGATACCACGGGAGTCCTCTTAACTTCAGGAACTTTACAGTATTATTTATCAAATAACCATGAAAAGGTAGGGTCAACAACTAATGCTAGCCAGAGCAAGATGAGCTAAAATCTAACGAGGGAACATTAGATAAACCCTCTCAAACTTTTTAGCTAGTTGGCCCTTAAAATTGCACTGATAAATTATGGGGAATTGTAGGCTGCTCTTCCTTCTGCTGCTTGTCTGCCACTGCATGCTTGTCCCAACCAAGCACCCAAGCTAACAGGCCAAAGTTAGCTAGTTTGCTAGCTACTTCCAGACACAAATGAGAGCCTCACTCTGATCATTTTACTCGCCGTAGCAGAGCTGGTTAGGCAGTTTACATGTTCTCTAGGACGTTCTTGACTAACTATGATTTTTTTTGCCTATGTTTACTGTAGGGCTGATCCCAATTAGTCGACTGGTCGATTGTTTGGTTGATAGGCTGTTGATCGACCAAGATTTTTTAGTCATTCCAGGTTTTTTCTTCATTTGGACTATTTCCTACATTGTAGAATAATAGTGAGACATCGAAACTATGAAATAACACATATGGAATCATGAAAGAATGCAGCAAAGCTGCCATCAAGGCAAAGGGTGGTTACTTTGAAGAAACTAAAATATAAAATATATTTTGATTTGTTTAACACCTTTTTGGTTACTGCATAATTCCATGTGTTATTTCGTAGTTTTGAGGACTTCACTAATATTATACAATGTGGAAAATAGTACATTTAAAGAAAAACCCTTGAATGAGTAGGTGTGTCCAAATGTTTTACTGGTACTGTACATCAAAGGTGACACTAACGCCAACCTCAGATGAGTATACCACCGACACAGACACAATGTTCCGTACACCCACACACAGACTGTTAGTGGAGCGGACGTGGTCTATGGTCACAGTCTAGCTAGAGGTCCATGCTAAGCAAACATCTGACAACCCAAAGGAGGCAAATTAGTAATCTTCAAGCCAAGTGAGCGGCTGAACAATGAAACGCGGCATGGCTCGTAACGGGACAGCATCAAAGGTGCCCGCCCCGACCCTCACCACAGGCCAACGCTAACAGCAGGGTTCACACTGCCAACAACATACGTGTGAGAGTATGTGTGACCATGTGTGTGTGTGTGAATGTGTGTTTGCGTATGCTTGTCTCTTTGTTGTTCATAAGTTTGCAGTGCTGTGTGCTTGTACTGTTGTGTGTGTGTCGTGGCCCAGCCCCCTCCATAGACCCGTACAGCACAATGGTCCTGAGATCCGTAAGCCAGCTGAGGCAGAGCGGAGTAGAGGGGATGCCATGGGACAAATGGGCGGCGCTCTTTCATCCCATCCCTCCATCTGCCTTTGATGTCCTTTTATTAATCTGGCCTCCGCTCACTCGCTCCTCCCATCCCCCCCATCATCCCCTTCCATCCCTCCCCCCTCTTTTTCTCTTCTCCCTCTCCTCCCTCTCCTCTTTGCCAGTCTATCGCTCCTCTTTTGCCAGTCTATCACTCAGTATCGCTCCTCTTTGCCAGTCTATCACTCAGTATTGCTCCTCTTTGCAGGTCTATCACTCAGTATCGCTCCTCTTTTGCCAGTCTATCACTCAGTATCGCTCCTCTTTGCCAGTCTATCACTCCTCTTTGCCAGTCTATCACTCAGTATCGCTCCTCTTTGCCAGTCTATCACTCAGTATTTCTCCTCTTTTGCCAGTCTATCACTCAGTATTGCTCCTCTTTTGCCAGTCTATCACTCAGTATTGCTCCTCTTTGCCAGTCTATCACTCAGTACTGCTCCTCTTTTGCCAGTCTATCACTCAGTATCGCTCCTCTTTGCCAGTCTATCGCTCAGTACTGCTCCTCTTTGCCAGTCTATCACTCAGTATCGCTCCTCTTTGCCAGTCTATCACTCAGTATCGCTCCTCTTTGCCAGTCTATCACTCAGTATCGCTCCTCTTTGCCAGTCTATCACTCAGTACTGCTCCTCTTTGCCAGTGCCAGTGGTGTTGACTACAGTGCTGGACCAACAAACAAGGGAGAGGAATGCAGTCAGAGGATGAAGAGTGAGAAATACTGGGAGAGGACAGACAAACAAACAACAGGTGGTTTTCAGGCATCTCACCCCTGGCTCTCCCCTTGTTGCTGTGACAACAATCTGCTGCTGTAGACCTGAAAGATATGAGAATATTTCATCAAGCCTAAGTCTAGCCACCCACATAGTCACACGCTTAAAATTCAAACCGCAAATCTCTAGGAACCCTGAAAGTGCATTACTGTACTGTTAAAGCATGGTATGGAGAGGTTTTGGAGGAAAGCCACAGCCATGCAACAAGGGCCATCCCCTCTACTTGGCCAGTCCAGCAGTACGTACATCTCACTGCCACAGGAAATACATTGTAGAAAACATCAACAGGATTTGCTTTAGCCAGTCCATATCTCCAATGAGACAAGGACCCCAAGATTTTGAGAATTGTGTTTGGAGTCCGTGTTTGTGTGTGTGTGGAAGGCAGGGACGTTGGGTAGTGTAACTCCTGGACTGGGGGCTGCGTGAGTTGGTGACATAAACAAAGTAGACAATACTCCATAAACACAATACTCCATAAACACAACACTCCATAAACACAACACTCCATACACAATCACGTCACAATGAGAACCTTCACAACAATCCTGTTGAATAACACCCAGGTATTGTGTGTGGTTATGAAACCATTGTCTCCCATTGTGCAGGACTGGAGCCGGTCATTGTTAAACATCTTGTCTGTGAAGGACTGGAGCAGGTCATTGTAAAACATCTTGTCTGTGCAGGACTGGAGCCGGTCATTGTAAAACATCTTGTCTGTGCAGGACTGGAGCGGGTCATTGTTAAACATCTTGTCTGTGCAGGACTGGAGCGGGTCATTGTTAAACATCTTGTCTGTGAAGGACTGGAGCCGGTCATTGTTAAATATCTTGTCTGTGCAGGACTGGAGCCGGTCATTGTTAAACATCTTGTCTGTGCAGGACTGGAGCCGGTCATTATTAAACATCTTGTCTGTGCAGGACTGGAGCGGGTCATTGTTAAACATCTTGTCTGTGAAGGACTGGAGCCGGTCATTGTTAAACATCTTGTCTGTGCAGGACTGGAGCCGGTCATTGTTAAACATCTTGTCTGTGCAGGACTGGAGCGGGTCATTGTTAAACATCTTGTCTGTGCAGGACTGGAGCGGGTCATTGTTAAACATCTTGTCTGTGAAGGACTGGAGCCGGTCATTGTTAAACATCTTGTCTGTGCAGGACTGGAGCCGGTCATTGTTAAACATCTTGTCTGTGAAGGACTGGAGCCGGTCATTGTTAAATATCTTGTCTGTGCAGGACTGGAGCCGGTCATTGTTAAACATCGTGTCTGTGCAGGACTGGAGCCGGTCATTGTAAAACATCTTGTCTGTGCAGGACTGGAGCCGGTCATTGTTAAACATCTTGTCTGTGAAGGACTGGAGCCGGTCATTGTTAAACATCTTGTCTGTGCAGGACTGGAGCCGGTCATTGTTAAATATCTTGTCTGTGCAGGACTGGAGCGGGTCATTGTTAAACATCTTGTCTGTGCAGGACTGGAGCCGGTCATTGTAAAACATCTTGTCTGTGCAGGACTGGAGCCGGTCATTGTTAAACATCTTGTCTGTGAAGGACTGGAGCCGGTCATTGTTAAATATCTTGTCTGTGCAGGACTGGAGCCGGTCATTGTTAAACATCTTGTCTGTGCAGGACTGGAGCCGGTCATTGTTAAACATCTTGTCTGTGCAGGACTGGAGCGGGTCATTGTTAAACATCTTGTCTGTGAAGGACTGGAGCCGGTCATTGTTAAACATCGTGTCTGTGCAGGACTGGAGCCAGTCATTGTTAAACATCTTGTCTGTGCAGGACTGGAGCCGGTCATTGTTAAACATCGTGTCTGTGCAGGACTGGAGGCGGTCATTGTTAAACATCTTGTCTGTGCAGGACTGGAGCCGGTCATTGTTAAACATCATGTCTGTGCAGGACTGGAGCCGGTCATTGTTAAACATCTTGTCTGTGAAGGACTGGAGCCGGTCATTGTTAAACATCTTGTCTGTGCAGGACTGGAGCGGGTCATTGTAAAACATCTTGTCTGTGAAGGACTGGAGCCGGTCATTGTTAAACATCTTGTCTATGCAGGACTGGAGCGGGTCATTGTTAAACATCTCATTAATTATATCAACATACAATTACAAAATCACCACATTTAACATGAAATAATGTATCTTCTCTTTATCCAAAACTATCTTTAAGACGAATTAGAAACATCTAATATTTTACTTAATGGATCCTTTTTATAAACTGGGGGAAGGATAGTGCAATAACAAAATAAGTACAGGCCAAAAACCGATGGGATGCATCTTAAACGGTTCTTCCTCTCCTTGTCTCCTCTCCTTCAGTGGTTAAAAGGCAGTGTAGACTGAGAAAGAAGACAAGGTGATAACGCCCCTTTAGACTATTGAGATGCAGACACGTTAAACACGTTACATATGCATAGGTCATAGGGTTTGTTCCTGCATGTCTCTGGCACACGCTCCTGTCTTAACAACTTATAGAACATATTCTGGCCGTTCTGACAGATGGTCCTGAGGAAGGGGTCATGTTGCCTCCCCTCATATCTTTACCAAGCACAGGCAGGAACCAAGGATGATTTATGACACGAAAGACAAGATTAACTTTTTCAATGCTGTGCCTTCACATGTTAAAATTGATGTGTCCACTTTGTGATTTGGTTTTGGGCAGGTGCAGGTGCTATGGGCTTTAGGTTTGTATTCCTGGTTGGACAGGGCTGGATTACATTCTAACGTCATTAATATAGGATTATGTCTGTTTAATTTATTCTACGGGGGAATATATATAATGTGTCCTTCAATATTAACCAATAGGCAGTAACTCTTCTGTCCCTCCCCTCTCTCCATGTGACCCTGACCCAGGCCAGTGAATACTTTCAGGGTGCTGAAGCTGGTCTGCAGGAACACCTGTGCTGCCAGGTAGGGTACTGTCTGATGGCAGCTGGTAGAATGACATGAGTAGAATTGTGAACATTTAACATTTACAACCTACTATTGATGAAAACTGATACTGTAGATTCAACCATCATTATTGTGGTAATAACGTGTGTGGGTGGGTGAACCGGGGACAAAGTCTGTCTGTCCCTGCCAGACAGAGGTAGCTGCATTCTGAGAAGACAACGCACTGTCTGTCAATTGGATTTTTCAATTAGTCTTGCCTGTGGCCCTGGCAACAATTCAATGAGTTAAATAGCTTTTTATTGCGGTGTGTAGTTACTAACTCAGGTTAACTCCAGCTTAGATACGGAAGGACACAGTTGGGTGAAATGCGGAAGACACATTTCAGAATGAATGCATACAGTTGTAGAACTGACTAGGTATCCTCTCTTTCCTTTAAAGACTGCCTCTGTCTCTGTATTAACTGAATAAGAGGTTGTTTTGTTATCATACCAGGTGCTTTGGTCTTGGCCCCCAAACATGCAGGAGGCTCCTACAGGGCGTTGCCAAGGTGACAGGTGGAACCAGAGTTCTTGGGTGAGGAGGAGAGACTGTAGCCCAAGGTGAGAGAAGTGGCATCACTGCCCCCTAGTGGGGAATGTAAATCATTAACTTGGGTGAACAAATGGGGAAATACACAGTAGTATGCGTGAGGATCACAGCAATGCTGACGCAGAGGCTAGAAAAGGGTCCCTTGAAGGCAGGAGGAACCTAGGAAGAAACATGGGGCTCTACTCAATCTGTACCGCTGAAGAGTTAAATATTGGGTTGTAGTTTCCGATTGAAAGGACATATGTAGCGTTTACCATGAAGACAGACTCCGCTAACGTGGGAACATTGCCTTTAACTTTCAGTCACTCTGTAACAATGAACTTCCGCGATGTGGGTTGAACAGACCCCTAAGACCTGTCAGGCAAAGGCTGGATCTACTGTAATGACTGTACATACATACACGATATGGATTAAATGGAGCCCTTAGTGAGGAACAAGGCTCAGAGGGGTATGGTTTTGGATAGCAGCCAGGTGTAGTGGTGCGTTTGGGGAACCGGCGGAGCTCCCAGTAAGGCAGTCTTAGACAGAGAGCCCACTCTGTGGGACTGGGCCGACGCCCCTCCAGCAGACAGTGAGGACACCTTCAACTCCACAGGTAAACCTACAACACAGTAGAACTACAGTCTGTCATAAACCTACAACACAGTAGAACTACAGTCTGTCATAAACCTACAACACAGTAGAACTACAGTCTGTCACAGTAGATAAACCTAAAACAACAGTCTGTCAATTACAGTATAAACCTACAACACAGTAGAACTACAGTCTGTCATAAACCTACAACACAGTAGAACTACAGTCTGTCATAAACCTACAACACAGTAGAACTACAGTCTGTCATAAACCTACAACACAGTAGAACTACAGTCTGTCATAAACCTAAACACAGAAAACTACAGTCTGTCATAAACAAAAACACAGTAGAACTACAGTCTGTCATAAACCTAAAACAACAGTCAGTCATAAACCTAAACACAGTAGAATTACAGTCTGTCATAAACCTACAACACAGTAAACCAGTCTGTCATAAACCTAAACACAGTAGAACTACAGTCTGTCATAAACCTACAACAGTCTGTCATAAACCTACAACACAGTAGAATTACAGTCTGTCATAAACCTACAACACAGTAGAACTACAGTCTGTCATAAACCTACAACACAGTAGAATTACAGTCTGTCATAAACCTACAACACAGTAGAACTACAGTCTGTCATAAACCTACAACACAGTAGAACTACAGTCTGTCATAAACCTACAACACAGTAGAATTACAGTCTGTCATAAACCTACAACACAGTAGAACAACTGTCATAAACAGTCAGAAACCTACTCTGTCATAAACAGTCTGTCATAAACCTACAACACAGTAGAATTACAGTCTGTCATAAACCTACAACACAGTAGAATTACAGTCTGTCATAAACCTACAACACAGTAGAACTACAGTCTGTCATAAACCTACAATACAAACATTTATCAAGAAGACTTTTAACAAGTAGACATTACAGACATTTAGAATACCTGACAGGGAACACATTTACTTACAATAATTAACTCCAGTTCTTGTAATAGCCATTTTGTTTTGTTGTATCGTCCCTGTCTGGGAAACTCCTGCCTCCCCCTGCAGCCGGAATTCTTGTGAAAGCAGTATGTGCCATTACATTGGCTAAATGTTCAATCGAACCCTTCAACCACTTGGACCACTCCATCACTCCATATGCACATTCATAATGTTGTTGTTCATCTATACCCTTTGGCTGGGTTCTAAGGGTTCTTTGGCTGTCCCTATAGGACAACCCTTTTTGGTTCCAGGTAGACCCCTTTTGTAGCACCTGTTGTGGAGAGGGATCTACATGGAACCAAAAAGGGTCCTTCAAAGGGTTCACCTACAGGTACAGCCAAATCACTTTTTAGGTCCTAGATAGCACCGTATTCTCTTAGAGTATCTGCCTCCCTCTCAGGTGCGGGGTTGGACATGCCAGGCAGCTGTTCCTGCTGCTCTGCTACTGGGATGAGAACAGCCAGCTCAACATGCTCTGCTACAATCCCCACATGTCACCACATACAGTCACCATGTTAAAACCTCCACAATCTGTGGAACTACTTTCACCACATGTGAAGTGATGGTAGTGACGATTAATCCATAGAAACATGTCACCAGTGTTTCTCCTACCATAACTTTGGTGGGATTCCCACCTTACATTTTAGTTAGGTTCGGTTGAAAAATGATATTCACAGCCTCTGGTGTCGGTTACTAATGCCTTTGTGCCCTGTCTACGAATCTAATGCCATATTTACCAGTTAAAAGATCATTTTAAAGCCATTGAATTAGATAAATCATCTCTGAAGTTTTACTTTTATTTGAGTTTATTTGAGTTACTGCTCAAATAAATCTGAGCTGAATTACCTATTAACTAGGCAGTATGTCTAACTTGCATTAAAGTGTAGAATCAAATGACTGACTGAAATATATTCAATTCTCATTTCTTTACACATTTTATTTTCTCTTTATCAACAGAATAAATCTCCAATCTCTGTAACACAAACACTCATGCAAATCAAAACATACAGTTGAAGTCGGAAGTTTACATACACCTTAGCCAAATACATTTCAACTCAGTTTTTACCAATTCCTGACATTTAATCCTAGTAAAAATGCCCTGTCTTAGGTCAGTTAGGATCACCACTTTATTTTAAGAATGTGAAATGTCAGAATAATAGTAGAGAGAATGATTTATTTCAGCTTTTATTTCTTTCATCACATTCCCAGTGGGTCAGATGTTTACATACACACAATTAGTATTTGGTAGCATTGCCTTTAAAATATTTAACTTGGGTCAAACGTTTTGGGTAGCCTTCCACAAGCTTCCCACAATAAATTGGGTGAATTTTGGCCCATTCCTCCTGACACAGCTTTGTGATGGCCACTCCGATATTTTCACTTTGTTGACCTTAAGCTATTTTGCCACAACTTCGGAAGATTTGCCATTTGGAAGACCCATTTTCAACCAAGCGTTAACTTCCTGGCTGATGTCTTGAGATGTTGCTTCAATATCTACAAAATTTCCCACCTCATGATGCCATCTATTTTGTGAAGTGCACCAGTCCCTCCTGCAGAAAAGCACCCCCACAACATGATGCTGCCACCACCGTGCTTCAAGGTTGGGATGGTGTTCTTCAGGTTGCAATCCTTCCCCTTTTCCTCCAAACATAACGACGGTCATTATGGCCATACAGTTCTATTTTGTTTCATCAGACCAGAGGACATTTCTCAAAAAAGTACAATCTTTGTCCCCATGTGCAGTTGCAAACCGTAGTCTGGCTTTTTTAATGGCGGTTTTGGAGCAGTGGCTTCTTCCTTGCTGAGCGGCCTTTCAGGTTATGTCGATATAGGACTAGTTTTACTGGATATAGATAATTTTGTACCTGTTTCCTCCAGCAACTTCACAGGGGCCTTTGCTGTTGTTCTGGGATTGATTTGCACTTTTCGCACCAAAGTATGTTAATCTCTAGGAGATAGAATTCGTCTCCTTCCTGAGCGGTATGACGGCTGCGTGGTCCCATGGTGTTTATACTTGCGTACTATTGTTTGTACAGATCTGTCTGTAAACAATTGTTGGAAAAATTATTTGTATCATGCACAAAGTAGATGTCTTGAGTTTGTTAACAAGAAATTTGTGGAGTGGTTGAAAAACGAGTTAATGACTCCAACCTAAGTGTATGTAAACTGACTCCAACTGTATATTAGCAAACAAATATGAACATTAAACTTCGCTACACATAATCTATGGCAGCACAATAAAAGAGTTCATACTTAAAAAAGGTACAGTTCGGTATTCATATTAAAAGGCACAGTTCACCAAAATATCAACATTAGCTCGCTGAACTACCTCTATTCTTAGACTAAAATAACTCCAGTGCGTGTTGACAAGGGGTAGGCGTAATCTAGGTGCAGGAAACTGGCCTTCTATTTAGTCTACTGCACACCACACTGAAAACCAAACTATTAGAATTTTGTTTTAACAAATCGACAGAACCTAGATTGTCAACAGCTTAGTTTTGCATGGTCATATTGTTATATGAAATGCCATTTATTATGTATTAGCCTATAGTAAGCCTTGTGGTAGCTAGGCTACATCATTCCTATTGTGCCCAATGGGTGGTACCAAATGCTTATTGCAGTTCAATTTAAAGCTTAATTTAAAAAAACATAGAAACCATCTTCAATATAATATGCCATTTAGCAGACGCTTTCATCCAAAAGATCTGAGTCGTGCATACATAAAAAACAAAAAAATGTTTTACACATGGGTGGTCCCTGGAATCGAACCCACTATATTGGCATTGCAAGCGCTATGCTCTACCAACTGAGCTACAGCAAACCAGGATGTTTACATCAACAAATAGTCCAGTAACAGAAGTTCAGACCAGCTGATTGCCAGGATAAGTAACTACTGTACTAACAGTTTGACTGTTCTCTACTATCACCAAGACCAGTGATAATACTTAACAGGACAAATCATGGGCTAAAGGCAGTTTCTCCATAAAAAATACATACTGGAAGTAAGAGACCCTTACTTAAGATGTCTTATCGACAATACAGCAAAGCATTCAGCATTTCTCCTCACAACGAGACCCCAACCTAAATTAGATTTAATTCTTTAACCTGAGAATCCTAATTGTTTTCGGGCCTCCTCCCACCCCACGAACCTTCCACGTGCAGTCTCACACTGTACCTTCTCCTACCTGTACGTTATGCTTTACATTAGCACAGAGCTACAGCGAGATGGGCAAGACGTGGTGAAGGGTGAGAACCAGCCTGGGGTGAGAGCAGGGTGGAGATGGTCGACCAGACCCCTACGACAGGAGGGTCTCCTAGGGGAAAAGCTCACTTGCTCTTGGACTTCTCCTCTACCCGGGGGGCGAACCACAGGGTGAGCAGCATGATGAGATGGCAGACATGGAGGGCTGCTGAACTGTGTGTAGTAGAAGGGTAGGTGTTCCACGACAGCTCCACCAGGCCGAGGATCAAAACCCTGTCCACAGAAACACCACGTTAGACATAACAGAAGAACACACAGTGACAATAACAGGTATTTTGACCCATCTAGGCTCATATTTTATGGTTCCTAATTCTGCTCCCAACATTGTAGCCAAAGGTATGTCCCGTCCACTCTTACCTGAGTAGGTGAGCCAGCTTCTTGACTCCTCCGCTCCAGAGAAGGAAAGGTAGGGTGTGGAAGTACCAGACGTAGAACTGGTAGTGCAGCGAGCGGCTGAAGCACATGCCGATGAAGTTAGACGTGAAGAGGATCAGCACCATCTGTGATCGGCTGTTAAGGTCTAATATAATTGGCTTTTGGAACACTTTAACCCACCAATAGCCCTCTTTAGTGATATACTAGACCCTGGCACTTTATGGCCATAGAGACAGACCTAATAAGATAAGAGTTAGAGATATAGAAAACACCACAATGGTACAGTGTTTCTACTCATGGCTCCAGAGACACAGACTGAGGAAAGGATATGATCCGAGGTGAGTTTCTGGGCAGGGATGACTCGCTTGCCTGGCTCCTTCAGCAGTTCCATGATGCTCTCTCCAGGCCTAAGGGGAAAAGAAGTTGGTTTAATAAAATCAGAAAGCATGTCCAGTAACAACAAAAAGCAGAGATAGCCAGACTCAAGCATTGGTGTGCTTGTCAGTTAGGCTGTGTGGTTCATTTTAGCTACACTAGTGGCCAATAATTTCATCCTGACCATGAAAATATATAATCCCTCAGTAGCCACATCTCTCACCTCTTCCAGTGGCGCAGGGTAAACAGTAGCAGGGCTAGCAGGTGGGCAGCCAGGAGCACCAGATGGAAGTAGCGACTTAGGAAAAGCCACTCAGGCAGGAAGCGCCAGTTCACTGTCCACTTGAACATAAACTGACGACCCAAGTCAAAGGCCCGGGTCATATAGCCAATGGGATTCTCCATCAGGAAGGGTAGGCCCAACAATATCTGTGATAGGGAGAGAAGTGAGGGGAGGTGGAGTAAAGATGAACAGAATGGAAATAGATTAGGAAAAACATGATTGTCCTCACAATGTGGAGATGGGATGGAACTCTGGAGACAAGAAACATGTCACGACGTGGCCCTTTTGGGTGTATACCGTGAGCCCAGACATTACATCATGGAACGCCCCCTTTTCTACTCTAGTATAAAAGCCACTGCCAACAAAATGTACATTAGATCAGAAAAAATGAAGCGGTAGCTACATGTTGAAATGGTTGGCAACTCTGCCAAAGAGATCTACGGTAAGCCAACCGCCTCGAATGGTTAAGAAATCTACAAACTATAGTCAAGAGAACACAGGGACAAGGTCCCCACGTTGGAATGGCTATCACTCTAGAGACCAAAACATGCTAGGTGACGCTGGTGTGTGAAGTGATTTAAACCACAACTCTACCAGAGGACAAGATCAGAAAACAAGGAGCTGTCGTTACATGTTGAAATGGTGAAGAAATCTACAAAATAAAAGACCAATTATTCAGGCTGCAGCTGTTTAAATACTTTAGTCTGGTAAACACATCCGATCTACAAACATTTCCAAATGGTACTCTGAAGTACCCATTATAACAACCTACAACTCCGACAGACTTTGATCTCTGGTGGACAAACCAGAGGCTTCCTGTCGACTATCCATCAGACGGACCGGCGATCGCAGAGAGGGACAGCAAAGGCATACACTCGTAAATATGTCAATTTATTTTCAAATAAGCGGCTGTTCATGTTAGAAGTATTGGCATTTCATGAGCGTAGTTATCCACTGTATTACAGTGAATCCTCTGAGTTTCCCACTCTCGAATTGTCCCCACCTCTTTCCTTTGTCTACCAAGCCATTATATCAGCCCACTAGGGACTTTTCTATCATGTCAGTAACCAATGTATGACCTATGTGTGTGTGTGTGTGTTTATGTAATTCTGTGAGTAAGTTACTTAGTAAATAAATAATTAAGCCAATTTCTATATCGCTTATTCATGATCTGTGTTAGGGTTCGTGCAGATATCCAAGGGTTTGCGACATTCAGGAATGAGACTGATGAGGTAATAATACATTAATAAGTGACTAATCAATAAGGGATGAAAATATCTGAAGAGTTATATATTTGGGAAATTGACACTCTATAAACAACCTTTTACCATGGTGCCCCAACTTCCTAGTTAATTCCTATTCCGTGATTTGTTGAATTACGGAATAATTACACAAAGAATTGATTTGATAATATATAGTCATTTAAAGATAGTCAATGCTACGACATGCATTTGTGTCTAAAATCGAAATGTAACAGTTAAATCAGATGAAGGAGATCCTAACCTGGATGGCAGCACAGAGAGAGAGCTTGGGTATGGCCCTCATCAGGCCAAACTCAGACAGCAGGAGGAAGAGGAGGCCCGGGGCAAACAGGAGCACGTTCATCTTCACAGACACTGCTAAACTGTCCACAACAAAGGGAGAGGAAGTTGTCATTCACCATGTGACGGGACAACGTAGCCATAGATGTTGAGTTGGGCAACTCAGTTCTGCCAATCTAAATTAAGAGTATTGTTGGCAAAAGAGCTGATCTGACTGGGCAAAAGACCAATTAGTGAAAGAAAGATCAGAATTGGGTTGCCTCTATAAAACGCAGCCATATTTGCCCACACTGAACTGAACCAAGCTAAACTTGAACTGATCTGATCTGGAGCCCATCTCCGCTTAGTTCCACCTAGTTGTCCAGGACCAGGGTTCATACTTGCCTGTAGAGGCCACAGCCCAGAGCCCAGCGGCCATCCAGGAACAGATTGACAGCCCCAAACAACATCATCATGGCTACAGGGTCGTTGAAAAGACGCAGGACGAAGATGGAGTGGATCCGGTAGGAGGCACAGCACACAAAGAAGAATACGTAGGGAGGAACCTGGGCCCAGATTCACAAAACACTTCTTACGCAAAAACTTAAGCTTCTTAAGAAAATAAAAATAAGTTCATAAGATAGTTTGTAAGTGCAATTTTTCAACAATATCTTAAGATTTAATGATTTTCCAAGAAAATAACTTCAGAATGTTTCGTGAATGAGGATTCTGGAGAGGGCAGACAAACAGACAGGCAGGCATCTTAAGAAAAGGGAATAGCCTTTTACAGTGCAGGATTTCTCATGCAGAGATTGTCATAGGAAACTGAATATTCCAGTTCAAACTGATTTAAGTAACATAATTAAGTTGGGACTTGATACTCTAATATTGAGAGAGCAAATTGTAGATAAAGACTCTTCTCTGGGTAACTATTTAGACCTAGCTGACCTTCTGGGTGCGGTGGTAGATCCTGAAGACGAGCAGCAGGGTGAGCAGGTAGAAAACAGCAAACAGGTACTGGGCCAGGCGAATATTCACCCCGTGGTTGGTGATGTAATACAGCACTGTGAAGGTGTACACAAATCCTGCTGGGTATCTGGAAGTTTCCGGGAGTGAGTTTCAAGACTGATTTAGTTCACGTTAAGAAATGTCACACTGCAGGTACACAAACACACACTCAGATGTAATAATTTGTCATTGGGTTCAGTGATGAAGGCCAATCCTGGTCCTGGATCCTTAACTTATAAAGTGCCAGCACAAATAGGTTAGTGGAACTTACACCAGCGGGCCTGTGCCTCCTTTGAGCTGGGTGTAGTCGTAGGTGCCGTTGATGACTCCCTCTACCTCATCCATATACGCCTGCCAGTCGATCTCTGTGTCTGCATGAGAAGACATCCACCAATGAGTGACAGGTGGCATTTGCAATAACTTGAAAATATGCATTCAACAAACTGGGTTGTGGAAGGTACCTAAAGAATTAGGTGACAGAACAATCAGCAGCAACTGACGTTACTGCTAAGAAAAAAATAATAAACAAGAGGGAAATTGCAGGAACTGTGTCAAAAGTTCAGTAGACTAGATTAACAAACTACCATTGTTGCTTTCAAATTCCTGGTTGTCTATCTTACACATTCTTGTGCTGGCAACAGAAATTGGCACAACGTTTGAAAACATATTTCATTCATACTAGGCAACATCATCACTAGGAAGGGAACGTAATCACGCTGTGGCTGTAAATTCACTTTAACAAGTTGCACTACAGAGGCTAGCTGGCAAACACTAGCTGTTAGCTAGCGAGCTACGTTCATTGCAATGCAGGGGCAAGCTAACTGGCTAAACTGCTAGCATGCTACTAGTACTTACATGCAGGGGCAAGCTAAACTGATAGCGTGCTACTAGTACTTACATGCTACTTTTTGGATGACCCATATGTTTATTCCGATCTCCAGGAACCACAGAACAGAGGCGACCAGTATTGTGTACTCTGCCTTGAATACGATCAAATGTTTCTCCTGCCATAGTGTACGAAGTGGCGCCCACACTCTAGACCGTGGACCAGGGGACGACTTTTTCCTCACACCTCCTGCCATTTCGACGCAGCTAGCTACGTGTCACCACAACTCGACCAAAGACAGTACCAAATATGCTTTTTTTATGTTAAAAAAAATAAAATAACTGACAATATGTGACGGGACTTAAAAGTACCCCGTCACATGATTCAGGAAAGCTTCACCCGAAGATGCATGGTGGCTTCAAGGAAGTGGTACATGTCATATGACCAAAACAAAAATAGCCATTCTTCTGGGGATGATAACTTGAGCGGTTTCAAAGGTAAAAAATGACAATAATGATTGATTAAGTTCAATTTGACATATTGACCGTTGCAGAAGAGTGCACAAATACTATTGTCATGTTATGGTCTGACTTTTGCGGACATAGACCACATTTATGACTAATCAAATAAGATGTTTTAAAGGTCAATGGCAGGTTTTCCAGCTAACTAAACATTTGCTAACCAACTGTGTAATGTTCATTTCTAGCCTCTCAGTGAGCCAGCCATCAACTTTAATTTGTACTTTTATTATTTATAAGTAGCTAGCTATATTAGATAGCATAATGTCAATGTTCAACGAGATATTTCGTTACATGTAGATCTGTGTCGGCTAACGTTACATCAGAGAAATGGCTTTACTGGTTCATATGTATTTAAACTACCGGTTGTTCTAATTAGTTAGCTTGGCCCAAAATAACATGGTCAACCCTATAATTGTATTAGCTAATCACCTAAGACAGTAATTGGTATTTGAATTCAAACACTGTCATCATATTACATAAAACATCTAGAAAGAGAGATAGGTAACGTTACCCCTTTTGTATTAAAAAAAACAGCTAAAAAATGCCACCTACCGATTTTGTAAATCATCAATGAAATAAAACTATTTCAACTTTGTTGTGCTTGTGGGTGAAGGCAGTGAATAAGTAAATAGTCATAATTTATCTGACTGAATCAGTGTAATACTAGAATTGTTTGAGATCAAGTTTCTTAGACTGTAAAGTTTGGGTTATATAACCCAATCACATGTGAATAACCCAACATTTTGTGACTCTTTGTATTCTGAGTAGCCTAATTCAGTTTACTGTCAAAGTGCTGAACAGAAATAGCAACCAGCCTTGTGCCACTTTGATGTCATACAGAAAATTATAGACATTTTCAAGCATTTCACTGAAAATCTCAAAGAGAATCCGGCAGCTGCAGATTTAATTGCAGCTTGTCAGAGTGATGCGTGGGCATCTTGCATTCATGCTAAAGAACCTCCTTCATATTACATCACATGTTTGGCAGTCTGTTTCTGTACTGTAGCCCTATTACAAGGGAGGTGAGAAGAGA
The DNA here is from genome assembly GCF_034236695.1 of Oncorhynchus nerka. Taxonomy (NCBI): domain Eukaryota; kingdom Metazoa; phylum Chordata; class Actinopteri; order Salmoniformes; family Salmonidae; genus Oncorhynchus; species Oncorhynchus nerka. The sequence continues at coordinate 39,480,478 of NC_088424.1, forward strand.
TCGTGTGGAGAGTGTGTTGGGGGGATGGAGGAGTTTCCAGTGAGGACGGTGGAGGGGCTGTGTCTAGGCACCAGCTTGGCCATATCAGGCCTCTTCTTCTACATCTACAGGAAAAAGAGGAAATCGGTGGACAAGCTCAATGTTAGTAGCCTGCCCTGTTTCTATTCCTTCAGACTACGGCCTAGATTCAATCCGTATCGCTGAAGATCCACGCTAAAGCACAATCAAAATTTTAAAGGCAATGTTTCAGCGTTCGCAGAGACTGCATTCACGGTAGGCTACACGCTGCATATGTCGGCTCAAAAGGAAATTACCTTTAAATTTCAATTGCGCTATAACAAGAATCTTCCGCAATCCGGATTGAATAACATTGTAAACAGAGTGCAAAACCATTATTTTTTTAGGAGACATGAGAATTTTCATAGGAATGACAGGCTTTTCTTTTTGCTTGTTGTTTCAGGAGGCACCCCACATTCATTTGGATGGGAAACTGGCAGACCTTTTGAATGTGACACCGGGAAAGTGTCTGCAGTATGTTGTCATCGAAGGTAAAGTTATTTGTGTGAATGGGTAACATTTCTGAATGTATCACTATGATCATATTATTATGATATTGAGTGAAACCTATTCTCTCTCACCTACGTAGTTAGTGTAATTAATGGCTCTATCCATTGTGTGTGTGTGTGTGTGTGTGTGTGTGTGTGTGTGTGTGTGTATAGGAGCAGTGCAGCCTGTGGGGGAGCCTCTAAGGAGTCAGTACCAGGAAGGCAGCGTAGGGGTAGTGCAGAAACTCATGCTGAGGGAACACAAGCTGGTGTGGAACAGCCTGGCCCACACCTGGTAGAAACATTCTTGACTGACACTCCAAATATCATGTGAAAGACTAGTTTAATCTGTATCCTCATTTTGTTATCAACTGTAATATGACTAGGAGCATCTGACATTTAGTCTCAGCAGATATACATCACTAATTATAACCTGTCATATCATATCACCACACAAAACACCTTACTCACTGTGCCCCCCCCCCCTTTCCTGTGTAGGATGGACAGTGAGTGCGTGCTGCACCAGAGGGTGAATACTGTGCCCTTCAGCCTGCTGGGGTCGGACCAGGCCAATGTGAGGGTGCTGTGTCCCCTGGAGGCCTCAGAGCTGAAGATGGAGATCCTCCATGAGAAGTTCCACCAGGCCACCTACGGTTTCACCGACATCGTCGGACAGTACCTCAGTGGAGAGAAGCCCAAAGGCCAGCTGGAGACTGAGGAAATGCTCAAGGTGAGATTTAGTTTGGTTTGATCATGTTACCACCGATAAATTACCTGTTACATCTTCAATTCTAAAATTCCACAATAACATCCCAAAACGTTCCATTGTGTTTAGGATGAGGTCACCACTATTGCCCCTGAATAGTGCTCCAAAGAGCATGAATAATCCTGACTAATTTGTGTCGGTCTGTATTTCCAGGTTGGCGCTACTCTTACAGGTGTAGGCGAGCTCATCCTGGACACGGACCGGGTGCTGAAGCTCCGCCCGCCCACCGACGGCTCAGAGTACTTCCTAAGCACAGCAGACTTTGAGACCCTGCGGCTGGAGCAGGAAGACCAGGCGGTGGTCTGGCGGGTCCTGGCCTCTGTGTTCGCCCTGGCCGGGGCCGCCGTCCTCCTCTGGGTGGGCTGCCGCTACTACCGCAGCCTGAGGGTCTGCTGGGAACAGGAACGTCTGAAGAGGGAGTTTGAGACACTGGGCGCCGGGGGGTCTGGGGCTCCACAACAGGGGTCTAGGGAGGAGGAGACGCCCCTGGAGAATGACTGTGTGATCTGCCTGACCCAGCTCCGTAGCTGTGTGCTACTGGACTGTGGGCACGTGTGCTGCTGCTACAGCTGCTACCAGGCCCTGCCTCAGCCCATCTGCCCCATATGCCGGCAGGCCATCAACAGAGTGGTGCCCCTCTACCAGGCATGAAGCCCAGCCAGGGAGAACAAATCAAAATCAAATGTTATTTGTCTCATACACATGTTTAGCAGATGTTATTGCGGATATAGCGAAATGCTTGTGTTCGTAGCTCCAACAGTGCAGCAATATCTAACAATTCACAACAATACACACAAATCTAAAAGTAAAGAATGGAATTAAGGAATATATAAATATTTGGATGAGCAACGTCGGAGTTGCATTGACTAAAATACAGTAGAATAGAATACAGTTGAAGTCGGAAGTTTACATACACCTTAGCCAAATACATTTAAGCTCGGTTTTTCACAATTCATGACATTTAATCCTAGTAGAAATTCTCTGTTTTAGGGCTGTTAGGCTCACCACTTTATTTTAAGAATGTGAAGAATTATTTATTTCAGCCTTTATTTCTTTCATCACATTCCCAGTGGGTCAGAAGTTTACATACACTCAATTAGTATTTGTTACCATTGCCTTTAAATTGTTTAACTTGGGTCAAATGTTTCGGGTAGACTTTTACAAGCTTCCCACAATAAGTTGGGTGAATTGTGGCCCATTCCTCCTGACAGAGCTGGTGTAACTGAGTCAGGTTTGGAGGCCTCCTTGCTTGCACATGCTTTTTCAGTTCTGCCCACAAATTTTCTAAGGGATTGAGGGCTTTGTGATGGCTACTCCAATACCTTGACTTTGTTGTCCTTATCCATTTTGCCACAACTTTGGAAGAATGCTTGGCGTAATTGTCCATTTGGAAGACCCATTTGCGACCAAGCTTTACCTTCCTGACTGATGTCTTGAGATGTTGCTTCAATATATCCACATCATTTTCCCTACTCATGATGCCATCTATTTTGTGAAGTGCACCAGTCCCTCCTGCAGCAAAGCACCCCCATAACATGATGCTGCCACCCCCGTGCTTCACGGTTGGGATGGTGTTCTTCGGCTTGCACGCCTCCCCCTTTTTCCTCTAAACATAACGATGGTCATTATGGCCAAACAGTTCTATTTTTGTTTCATCAGACCAGAGGACATTTCTCCAAAAAGTATGATATTTGTCCCCATGTGCAGTTGCAAACCGTAGTCTGGCTTTTTTTATGGCGGTTTTGGAGCAGAGGCTTCTTCCTTGCTGAGTGGCCTTTCGGGTTATGTCGATATAGGACTTGTTTTATTGTGGATATAGATACTTTTGTACCTTTTTCCTCCAGCATCTTCACAAGGGCCTTTGCTGTTGTTCTGGGATTGATTTTCACTTTTCGTACCAAAGTACGTTCATCTCTAGGAGACAGAACGCGTCTCCTTCCTGAGCGGTATGGCGGTTGCGTGGTCCCATGGTGTTTATACTTGCATACTATTGTTTGTACAGATGAACGTGGTACCTTCAGGCGTTTGGAAATTGCTCCCAAGGATGAACCAGACTTGTGGAGGTCTACAAAATATTTTCTGAGGTCTTGTCTGATTTCTTTAGATTTTCCCATGATGTCAAGCAAAGAGGCACTGAGTTTGAAGGTAGGCCTTGAAATACATCCACAGGTACACCTCCAATAGGCTAATTGACATAATTTGAGTCAATCAGATGCTTTTAAAGCCATGACATAATTTTCAGGAATTTTCCAAGCTGTTTAAAGGCACAGTCAACTTATGTAAACTTCTGACCCACTGGAATTGTGATACAGTGAATTATAAGTGAAATAATTTGTCTGTAAACAATTGTTGGAAAAATTACTTGTGTCATCCTAACCAACTTGTCAAAACTATAGTTTGTTAACAAGAAATTTGTGGAGTGGTTGAAAAACAAGTTTGAATTACTTTAAACTTCCGACTTCAATTGTACATATGAGATGAGTAAAGCTATATGTAACCATTATTGAAGTGACTAGTGTTCCATTATTAAAGTGGCCAGTGATTTCATGTCTATGTATATGGTGCAGCAGCCTCTAAGGTGCAGGGTTATGTAACCGGGTGGAAGCCGCCTAGTGGTGGCTATTTAACAGTCTGATGGCCTTGAGATGGAAGCTGTTTTCAGTCTCTTTAATGCACCTGTACTGACCTCGCCTTCTGGATGGTAGCGGGGTGAACAGGCAGTGGCTCGGGTGGTTGTTGTCCTTGATGATCTTTTTGGCCTTCCTGTGACATGGGATGCTGTAGGTGTCATGGAGGGCAGGTAGTTTTCCCCATGATGAAGCATTGGGCAGACCGCCCTCTGGCGAGCCCTGCGGTTGCCAGACCAGGCAGTGATACAGCCTGTAAAAGTTGTTTGTTCCATCAGAACATGGGCGCACACCCAGAATTTTGTTTCTTCTGTGGAGGTGCTGACTAACGGCGAATAAAAAATAGAGTCACACACTCCACGTATAAACTCCCAGTCATTTATTGGGTAAATCCCCAATGTTTCGTCCTCACTTCTTCTTCAGGAAGACGGCACAGTGATGCTGAAACGTTGGTCCATCAGAACAGACATATATATGTGTTCTGATGAATGGAAAAGTTGGGGCGGTGTTGTTACCTGTTCTATAGAAAGACAAGGTGATAGAATGGAGATTGGCTGTAACTAAGGCCTAATGAAGATTTGTCTCTACAGAGAGGTGGAGGGAAAGAGAAGATGGAAGGATAACTGTGCTGTGATGTCAACACAGTGGGCACCATAAGTATACACTTCTGGAGAACTGAGAGGCCTAACACACCCGACTAGTTAAACGCAAACACACCCTGACTAGTTAGACCCTACCACACCCTGACTAGTTAGACCCTACCACACCCTGACTAGTTAGACGCTAACACACCCTGACTAGTTAGACCCTACCACACCCTGACTAGTTAGACGCTAACACACCCTGACTAGTTAGACCCTAACACACCCTGACTAGTTAGACCCTACCACACCCTGACTAGTTAGACGCTAACACACCCTGACTAGTTAGACCCTACCACACCCTGACTAGTTAGACCCTAACACACCCTGACTAGTTAGACCCTAACACACCCTGACTAGTTAGACCCTAACACACCCTGACTAGTTAGACCCTAACACTCCCTGACTAGTTAGACCCTAACACACCATGACTAGTTAGACCCTACCACACCCTGACTAGTTAGACCCTACCACACCCTGACTAGTTAGACGCTAACACACCCTGACTAGTTAGACCCTACCACACCCTGACTAGTTAGACCCTAACACACCCTGACTAGTTAGACCCTAACACACCCTGACTAGTTAGACCCTACCACACCCTGACTAGTTAGACGCTAACACACCCTGACTAGTTAGACCCTACCACACCCTGACTAGTTAGACCCTAACACACCCTGACTAGTTAGACCCTAACACACCCTGACTAGTTAGACCCTAACACACCATGACTAGTTAGACCCTACCACACCCTGACTAGTTAGACGCTAACACACCCTGACTAGTTAGACCCTAACACACCCTGACTAGTTAGACCCTAACACACCATGACTAGTTAGACCCTACCACACCCTGACTAGTTAGACGCTAACACACCCTGACTAGCTAGACCCTGACACACCCTGACTATCCAGACCCGAATACACCCCGACTAGCTAGACCCTAACACACCCTCAGCTAGCTAGACCCTAACACACCCTCAGCTAGCTAGACCCTAACACACCCTCAGCTAGCTAGATCCTAACACACCCTCAGCTAGCTAGACCCGAACACACCCTCAGCTAGCTAGACCCGAACACACCCTCAGCTAGCTAGACCCTAACACACCCTCAGCTAGCTAGACCCTAACACACCCTCAGCTAGTAGACCCTAACACACCCTCAGCTAGCTAGACCCGAACACACCCTCAGCTAGCTAGACCCTAACACACCCTCAGCTAGCTAGACCCTAACACACCCTCAGCTAGTAGACCCTAACACACCCTCAGCTAGCTAGACCCGAACACACCCTCAGCTAGCTAGACCCTAACACACCCTCAGCTAGCTAGACCCGAACACTCCCTCAGCTAGCTAGACCCTAACACACCCTCAGCTAGCTAGACCCGAACACACCCTCAGCTAGCTAGACCCGAACACACCCTCAGCTAGCTACACAGAGCAGGACTTGTGCACACAAACACACAGTAGTCCCATAAACCCTCACAAAGGACACTGCAAAATCAGCTCTATTGAGTCTGTCAGAGAGGGAGACCAACCCTTGACCTACTAGACAAACTGTATTTATTATACTGGACTAAAAGGGTTCTTGGCATTCTTTAAACAGAGCCTATCTGTAGCTGATGGTATGTACAAAATTAGAATCTGAGGTTTGTCAAATGTATACAGTATGTATTTCTGAAGCTAACAGCTGTTCTGTAGAGTTTTGTTTGGAATAGTAAATGCGTGTTTATAGATACTGGGGAATGCAGTCCCCTCGTCAGTGTGCATATGTACAGAGATGGATGTTTATTTTCTTACTAATATTGCTTGCTTTGTGCCTTCATTGGTTAATATGAATCATTGCTTCTGTAAGGAGTGACTGTATAAGTTATCTGATTACATTGAATTTGTGATGATAACCAAATTTGGAATATATATATATATATTTTTATTTTTTTATACATATATACAGTCAAACGTTTGGATGCCTACTGTACTCATTCCAGGGTTTTTCTTTTCTACATTTGATAAAAGTAGTGAAGACATCACAACTATGAAAAAACACATGGAATCATGTAGTAACCCAAAAAGTGTTAAACAAATCAAAATAGATTTCATATTTGAGATTCTTCAGAGTAGCCATCCTTTGCCTTGATGACAGCTTTGCATACTCTTGGCATTATCTCAACCAGCTTCATGAGGTAGTCACCTCGAATGCATTTCAATTAACCGGTGTGCCTTCTTAAAAAGTTAATTTGTGGGATTTCTTTCCTTCTTAATGCGTTTGAGCCAATCAGTTGTGTTGTGACAAGGTAGGGGTGGTATACAGAAGATAGCCCTATTTGGTAAAATACCAAGTCCATATTATGGCAAGAACAGCTCAAATAAGATAAACAACAGTCCATCATTACTTTAAGACATGAAGGTCAGTCAATAGTGGAAAATTTCAAGAACTTTGTGAAAGTTTCTTCAAGTGCAGTCGCAAAAACCATCAAGAGCTATGATGAAACTTGTTCTCATGAGGACCGCCACAGGAAAGGAATACCCAGAGTTACCTCTCCTAAAGAGGATAAGTTCATTAAAGTTACCAGCCTCAAAAATTGCAGCCCAAAAAAATGCTTCACAGAGTTCAAGTAACAGACACATCTCAACATCAACTGTTCAGAGGAGACTGCGTGAATCAGGCCTTCATGGTGAATTGCTGCAAAGAAACCACTACTAAAGGACACCAATAAAAAGAAGAGAATTGCTTGGGCCAAGAAACATGAGCAATGAACATTAGACTTGTGGAAATCTGTCCTTTGGTCTGATGAGTCCAAATTTGCGATTTTTGGTTCCAACCGCTGTGTCTTTGTGAGATGCAGAGTAGGTGACCAGATGATCTCCGCATGTGTGGTTCCCACCGTGAAGCATGGAGGAGGAGGTGTGATGGTGCTTTGCTGGTGACCCTGTCGGTGATTTATTTAGAATTCAAGGCACACAACCAGCATGGCTACAACAGCATTCTGCAGCGATACGCCATCCCATCTGATTTGCGCTTAGTGGGACAATCATTTGTTTTTCAACAGTACAATGACCCGACACACCTTCAGGCTGTGTAAGGGCTATTTGACCAAGGAGAGTGATGGAGTGCTGCATCAGATGACCTGGCCTCCACAATCACCCGACCTCAACCCAATTGAGATGGTTTGGGATGAGTTAGACCACGGAGTGAATGAAAAGCCGCCAGAAAGTGCTCAGCATATGTGGGAACTCTTTCAAGACTGTTGGAAACATTCCAGGTGAAGCTGGTTGAGAGAATGCCAAGAGTGTGCAAAGGCTATCATCATTTACATTTAAGTCATTTAGCAGACGCTCTTATCCAGAGCGACTTACAATCAAGGCAAAGAGTCGCTACTATGAATAATCTAAAATATATTTTGATTTGTTTAACACTTTTGGTTAGTACATTATTATTATTCCGTATGTGTTATTGCATAGTTTAGTCTTCACTATTATTTTATAATGTAGAAACTAGTAAAAATAAAGAAAAACCCTTGAATGAGTAGGCGTGTCAACTTTTGTGTGGTACTGTATAATGTTTTGTTTTCAGTCAATTGTTTATTAACCTGTATATACATGTGTACTGTGTATATATATAAACAGTTTATACACATACCTTGAAATGAAACGTTACCAGAATATACATACTATTGACTGCACTGTGCACAGAATCCTGTCAATGTGAACGAAAGGACATCTCTCGGAAAGTGTTTCATCATTAAAGCGTTGCTCCCTAAACCCTCACCAGCTACAGGGGTTCATGTCTTTCATTCATCTATGTTGTTACTTGTTGTATTTGGCCTAAATGTTACAGAATGTGGGAAGACACAGCCAATAGACACTCTCTCTCTCTCTCTCTCTCTCTCTCTCTCTCTCTCTCTCTCTCTCTCTCTCTCTCTCTCTCTCTCTCTCTCTCTCTCTCTCTCTCTCTCTCTCTCTCTCTCTCTCTCTCACAGTTGGAAGATGTGTTCGTTAATCACTTCACACCTTAATGATGGTATTATAGCTGAAATGTAGGTGAAATCATATTTTAATGAAGAGTCGAGTGTAGGAGTTCAATTGTTCTCTCTCCTGGCTGTTCCAATTCACTCTGCTCTCCTGTCATATTGTTTGATGAATCTTTGACGAATACAATAGGAATATGATCATTAGAGGCTGTGGAATGCAAATGGCTCTAGGTTGACATCAAACAGACCTTTTCATGTAGAATGGAGGTCATGTCTGTCTGCTATTCACAGTTTGGTATCAATACACAGTCACTGAACAACAACATGAATGTGATGCAGCTGTCAAGTTGGAGAAAGTATTTCACATTTGAATATCTTGATGAGCTACACAAAGTTTCCCCGACTCCCCTCAAGTTGAAGTGAAGCGCTACTCTTTTTCCAGGAACACAAATGTGTTGACAGCATCTGCATTGACAACGTCTGTACTCAGAAAAGTCTGCTGTTGTGAGTCAACCATCCTGCTATTTCTATTATCTATAACAAGCAGAGTGGAGGAGTGGGGAGGGGAGGGGTGGAATAGACAGAAAGCCACCTACAGTGTTGTTTGGCACTGATGAAACAGAATAGCTTGGAAAAGAAAAGACTAACTGGCATGAGTGGGTTGGGTGACTGGGCGGGATTGAGCTGAGGAGTGAGGAAAAGGGGGAGGGGTTGAGGATGAGGGGTGAGGTAGAGGGGTGAGGGGTTGAGCTGAGGGTTGAGGTTGAGGGTGCAATAGGTTGAGATGAGGAGTGAGGTAGAGGGGGCGAGGGGTTGAGATGAGGAGTGAGGATTTTTTAATTGTTTTATTTGACCTTTATTTTACTAGGCTAGGTTGAGGGTGCGATAGGTTGAGATGAGTGAGGTAGAGGGGGCGAGGGGTTGAGATGAGGAGTGAGGAAAAGGGGGCAGGGTTGAGATGAGGGGTGAGGTAGAGGGGAAGGTATTGAGCTGAGGGGTGAGGTAGAGGGAGTGTGGGTTGGGTTAGAAGGTGTCGTAAATCTTCCTGGGGCAGTCGGGGGGGGGGGGGGGGGCTGTCTGAGAGAATCCTGGCAGAATCACAGCTGTGTCTCTCAGGGGCAATTTTGTAATTTATCCTCTGAGATTTACAGAGAGACTGACAGACCCTGCTGGAAAACCCCAACACGTTGTGATCTGAATACTTTTTTTTATTTTTTAGAGTGAGAGGAACATGTAATATTGATCGATACTGATAGTATCAAACCAGTTTGAAATCAATGCACATTGTAGCATTATTTGTGAGTTTCTTGGCCTGTCTGATACTGTTTGAGTAATAATCTGATTATTTGGTAATTGGCCACCAGGGGGCCTACTTGTATTTGTTTCATTACAGCACTCAATCCTAATTTACGTGCAGTGAGTTAATATTTTGTTTATCGCATTTGCTTGCGGCTATAGCATTACACTAAAATAATCCACATATAAATAGGTGAATAATGCCACTATCTCCTGTAATAATTGACCTATGAAAAGAGACCATGTGTGACATTTGAAACTTGGAGGGCACATGAGGTCTGAGCTCCTGGTATGAATGACAGGGTTCATTTGGAGGCCCTATGACACAGTTAGGTGAAAGGTCATCATCCAAGGAAATCTTCAAATAATGTTTTTGTGGCCTACAGTTAGGGTTGAAGATGAGGTTAAAGTGCAGGTGAACATGAGAGGGTGAGGTCAAGGAATGGGCATAGTACGGAACAGATAACTGCTAAAGTAAACAAGGCCTGTTTATCAATGACTGTTAAATTACCACACGTGCAGGCACACACACACCCTCCAAGCACACACTCCTAAAATCACCTCCAAACACACACTCCTAACATGGACACATTTGGGTCACTCCTGTTCTTTAATCACACTTCATCACATTTAATAATTTAACTTCATATTTTATAGTGACACAAATATAACTCCTGCACGTTTCTGATTGGACAGCTATCCTCTCCTGGTCAGTGGCTGCGGTACACAGGCCTGGCACATGTTGTGATAATGACTGGAGCAGAGCTAATTCAATATATCTGGCAGGGACTGTTTCACCTGCGCTACAGCAATAAGGTGCATTAACATAGCTTACCGCTAGAATCCTGGGAGGAGGTTGTTAACAGGAGAGAGAGCTAGGGCATAAATGACAGCTGTTCCATTGGGTATGTGTGTGCGTGTGCGCGTGTATGTGTGTGTGTGTGTGTGTGCGTGTGTGTGCATGTGTGCCTGCGTACTTGCTTGCGTGCGTGTGTATGTCACCTGTACCTCAGACTCCCCACGGCTAAATGTGCATTTATATTCTGCCTCAGTCTCCGGTGGGAATGAAATCCTCAAACACAACCTTTAAACCTACTCATTTTCTGGTGAGGGAGGAAGGAGAGTCTTTGTGGGGTATATCTGCCAGGTATAAAATACAGGTTGCTACCAGCCAGGCAGAGGGACAGACTGCTCTTCTCTTTAGTCTGAGGTGTTTCCTTGTTTTACACTCCTTCATCTGCACTGATCTGAAAACACATGTCAGACAGGTAATGTAGTGGTTTCCTTAAGGCCTATATCTTCACTTGCCCAATTTCTCCCACATCAATAGGCTACAGATGAAGGAAAGGAGACAAGGAAAATAATCTACTTTGGACTATTGCGATGCACCCAGGCATGAGGGAGCATCTTGGGAGTGTGTAACCCCTAGCACCCTCCAGTTAGCTAGGGGTTACAAATATCACAAAATAATCCTGTGAAATCCTGAAGGGACTGACTTTAGACCACTGAGATTGAGAGGCACCCATGGTTCGTAAGGACAGTAACCATGGTTCGTAAGGACAGTAACGATGGTTCGCAAGGACAGTAACGATGGTTCGCAAGGACAGTAACCATGGTTCGCAAGGACAGTAACCATGGTTCGTAAGGACAGTAACCATGGTTCGTAAGGACAGTAACCATGGTTTGCAAGGACAGTAACCATGGTTTGCAAGGACAGTAACCATGGTTCGTAAGGACAGTAACCATGGTTTGCAAGGACAGTAACCATGGTTTGCAAGGACAGTAACCATGGTTTGTAAGGACAGTAAGCATGGTTTGCAAGGACAGTAACCATGGTTCGTAAGGACAGTAACCATGGTTTGTAAGGACAGTAACCATGGTTCGCAAGGACAGTAACCATGGTTTGTAAGGACAGTAACCATGGTTCGCAAGGACAGTAACCATGGTTCGTAAGGACAGTAACCATGGTTCGTAAGGACAGTAACCATGGTTCGTAAGGACAGTAACCATGGTTCGCAAGGACAGTAACCATGGTTCGCAAGGACAGTAAGCATGGTTCGCAAGGACAGTAAGCATGGTTCGTAAGGACAGTAAGCATGGTTCGTAAGGACAGTAACCATGGTTCGTAAGGACAGTAACCATGGTTCGTAAGGACAGTAACCATGGTTCGCAAGGACAGTAACCATGGTTTGCAAGGACAGTAACCATGGTTTGCAAGGGCAGTAAGCATGGTTTGTAAGGACAGTAGGCATGGTTTGTAAGGACAGTAACCATGGTTTGCAAGGACAGTAAGCATGATTTGTAAGGACAGTAAGCATGGTTTGTAAGGTTTGCAAGGACAGTAACCACGGTTTGCAAGGACAGTAAGTCTCCAGCAAATCCTAACCTAACCATGATATAGTCAAACCTGACATTGGATCAGTGCACAGGAGGTTGGTGGCACCTTAATTGGGGAGAACAGGCTTGTGGTAATGGCTGGTTTCCAGGTGTCTGATGCCATTCCATTTGCTCTGTTCCAGACATCATTATGAGCTGTCCTCCCCTCAGCAGCCTCCACTAGATCAATGTCTATACCCTGGAGTGGTGTTTCCCAAACTCGGTCCTGGAGACCTCAAGAGATGCACATTTTGTTTTTTGCCATAGCACTAAAATAATCAACTCATCATTAAGCTTTGATTATTTGAATCAGCTGTGTAGTGCTAGTATTAAAAAAAAAATGTGCGGTCCCCTTGAGGTCCTCAGGACCGAGTTTGGGAAACACTGCTTTGGGGCATCTCCATCCTACCTACTGAGCAGGGAGTTGACACAGCAGGTAAGGCATAAAGAGATATCGGCCAGCTGACTGCCTTAACTTGCGTGGAGCTGCAGAGAGAGAGAAAGTGAGTGCGTAGCTGTACTATACTGCAGCTTACAGCTGGGGCCATTTCTGTTTAAGCTGGGTAATCAGTGTTCCAAAGGCAGAACACTGCCAATGTTCCCACAGCCAAATTGATCCAATGTTTATGCAGTGAAACAAACAGTATTTATCTTCATGAGGATGGAAGGCAGACAAACACACATACTCACACAATACCTTACAGAGACTACCAACAGTGTGTTTCTCTCCTCTGACTAGACTACGTTACAGAGACTACAGGCTGGCTAGACTACGTTACAGAGACTACAGACTGACTAGACTACGTTACAGAGACTACAGACTGACTAGACTACGTTACAGAGACTACAGACTGACTAGACTACGTTACAGAGACTACAGACTGACTAGACTACGTTACAGACGGTGTGTTTCTCTCCTTTGACTAGAGTCAGATTATTATAAAGCACCTGGGTCTCTCTCACACACACACACACACACACACACAGCTCTGGGTAATGGTGCTTGTTCTATCACCGCCGCTGGAGCAGGAAAATCACTACTAAGAACAAGTCGCGTGGCCCAGAGCCAAAATCGAGTGTGTTTGTGTCTATGAGAGAGAGAGTTAGCTAAAGTGGCTAAACCCACTGCGGGCGGGCAGGGAGGCTGGGGAGGAGGGACAGGGTAGGGGGGTAGAGAGACATGTGACTCAGCACTGTGATGTAGTTGAAGAATCGCTACTGGCAGCATGCGGACACACACACACACACACACAGAGAGAGAGAGAGAGAGCCAGGCCAGAGGACGAGCGTCCTCGTCAGGAAGGAAGGGGCTAATTGAGTGAGGTTATTGGTTATTAAGAAACGGTCTGAACAACAGCTGCATGCTAGAGGCTAAAAAGGAAGAGAGGTAAAAAGGGAGATAGGGAGAAAGAAATGTAGAGGGCAGAGAGGGAGAGGGCAGAGAGGGAGAGCGTAGAGAGGGAGAGCGTAGAGAGGGCAGAGAGGGAGAGGGCAGAGAGGGAGAGCGTAGAGAGGGGGAAGTGAGGTTAAAAAAGAGAGGAGGAAGTGGGATGGTGAAGGAGAGTGGCAGGGTGCCACATATCCCTGCCTCTTACTCATGTATATATTTCTGTAGGGTATACGTAACGTTGTAGTAATGTAACCGTTCTGTTCCTGGACAGTGACAGACTTGTCACCAAGGCAGCATGGTCTCAAATGGAACCTCTGTCGCAGACATCATGTGAAAACCCCCTGGGCCCTGTCTGAACTCCACTGAAAACATAAATCTCTCTCCGCATCTTGTTGTCAGGCAGAGACCATAGTCTACTGGAGAGCAGCCTGTCAATCATCCCAGTGATATTACTAACAGACAAGTCTGTCTAAACATTACCTCTGAAATAGCGTCTGGGTTGTCACTTCGTTGCTTTCTAATAATGTCATTTGTATGGTGTATACTAACCTTCACACTACCCTAACCCTATCCCACTGGGCACAAACTGGTTGAATCAACGTTGTTTCAACGTCATTTCTAAACGTATGGTGATGTGGAATCTATGTGGAAAATACATTGGATTTGAAAAAAGTGATCAACATAAAGTGTTTTGAGGGTGAAATTTCAACCACAGGATTGTCATCATTGTAACCACAGTTCAACATAGATGAAGTTTGTATGAAATATGTAGAATGTGGACCTTTAAAACAATGTCAGATCTTCAACGTTATATCCACCATCAGAAGACAACAAACTATAGGCTGGGCAGCACCTCCTACAGGAGAATTGATCTATGTACATCTACTCTTTGGTCTACCACCCGGAGTTTTAACCAGCCCTGCTTAGCTTTGATATTTGTCACTGACTACTATCAATGTGCGACCATTATAATGATCGTTCAGAGAACTCCACTTAAGAACTAAATATATTCACTGTTGCTATGGAAGTTATTCCAAAGGGTTTAACAGAGCAAATGAAATGTCACTGTATCACTCATCAATGATGCTATTTCAGACTATATAGCATTTGAATTATCAAGAGGTAGACTACATGACCAATGCATCACTATGCATTTGGGCAGGTAGTGTTCTCCGGGCATCCTCCAAACCCAGATTCGTCTATCAGACTGTCAGATGGTGAAGCGTGATTCATCACTCCAGAGAACGCGTTTCCACTGATCTAGAGTACAATGGCGGTGAGCATCACACCAGCTGACGCCTGGCATTCTGCAGGGTGATCTTAGGCTTGTGTGCTGCTGCTCCGACATGGAAAAACATTTCATTTAGCCGAATCCACTCATTTGAAGGGGTGTCCACATACTTTTTATATATATAGTGTATTACTTCAATTCAATCCAGAATTCAACTACCAATAGACAATATAATAGGCCTAGGTTTCCAATCTTTGGTTGATTTAAAATGTAATGATATTTAGTGATTTTAAATTGTGTTTGGGTTGTCAAAGCAACAACATATCAACATTTGAAGGATATGTATCTTATGCTTGGATAGCTCCATCTGTGGCACTGACTTAGTCTGGCTTTAATTCCAGTTTGTCTACAAATGAATCATTTATATGTTGGATTCATGTCTCCATCTCAACGGAAAAATCTAAGTTAAGAATAGGACTAAATCACATCAAACTTTATTTAACAGTGCATTTAAGATTTGATTTGACTGAGTCATATTCTTTATCTTTTAGATTTTTGGATGAGATGGAGATGTGAATTCAACATATAAATTATTCATTTGTACTTAACAGATCATGCACTTGCTCACCATTTACATTTAAGTCATTTAGCAGACGCTCTTATCCAGAGCGACTTACAAATTGGTGCTTTCACCTTATGACATCCAGTGGAACAGGCACTTTACAATAGTGCATCTAGGTCTTTTAAGGGGGGGGTGAGAAGGATTACTTTATCCTATCCTAGGTATTCCTTAAAGAGGTGGGGTTTCAGGTGTCTCCGGAAGGTGGTGATTGACTCCGCTGTCCTGGCGTCGTGAGGGAGTTTGTTCCACCATTGGGGGGCCAGAGCAGCGAACAGTTTTGACTGGGCTGAGCGGGAACTGTACTTCCTCAGTGGTAGGGAGGCGAGCAGGCCAGAGGTGGATGAACGCAGTGCCCTTGTTTGGGTGTAGGGCCTGATCAGAGCCTGGAGGTACTGAGGTGCCGTTCCCCTCACAGCTCCGTAGGCAAGCACCATGGTCTTGTAGCGGATGCGAGCTTCAACTGGAAGCCAGTGGAGAGAGCGGAGGAGCGGGGTGACGTGAGAGAACTTGGGAAGGTTGAACACCAGACGGGCTGCGGCGTTCTGGATGAGTTGTAGGGGTTTAATGGCACAGGCAGGGAGCCCAGCCAACAGCGAGTTGCAGTAATCCAGACGGGAGATGACAAGTGCCTGGATTAGGACCTGCGCCGCTTCCTGTGTGAGGCAGGGTCGTACTCTGCGGATGTTGTAGAGCATGAACCTACAGGAACGGGCCACCGCCTTGATGTTATTTGAGAACGACAGGGTGTTGTCCAGGATCACGCCAAGGTTCTTAGCGCTCTGGGACGAGGACACAGTGGAGTTGTCAACCGTGATGGCGAGATCATGGAACGGGCAGTCCTTCCCCGGGAGGAAGAGCAGCTCCGTCTTGCCGAGGTTCAGCTTGAGGTGATGATCCGTCATCCACACTGATATGTCTGCCAGACATGCAGAGATGCGATTCGCCACCTGGTCGTCAGAAGGGGAAAGGAGAAGATTAATTGTGTGTCGTCTGCATAGCAATGATAGGAGAGACCATGTGAGGTTATGACAGAGCCAAGTGACTTGGTGTATAGCGAGAATAGGAGAGGGCCTAGAACAGAGCCCTGGGGGACACCAGTGGTGAGAGCACGTGGTGAGGAGACGGATTCTCGCCACGCCACCTGGTAGGAGCGACCTGTCAGGTAGGACGCAATCCAAGCGTGGGCCGCGCCGGAGATGCCCAACTCGGAGAGGGTGGAGAGGAGGATCTGATGGTTCACAGTATCGAAGGCAGCCGATAGGTCTAGAAGGATGAGAGCAGAGGAGAGAGAGTTAGCTTTAGCAGTGCGGAGCGCCTCCGTGATACAGAGAAGAGCAGTCTCAGTTGAATGACTAGTCTTGAAACCTGACTGATTTGGATCAAGAAGGTCATTCTGAGAGAGATAGCGGGAGAGCTGGCCAAGGACGGCACGTTCAAGAGTTTTGGAGAGAAAAGAAAGAAGGGATACTGGTCTGTAGTTGTTGACATCGGAGGGATCGAGTGTAGGTTTTTTCAGAAGCGGTGCAACTCTCGCTCTCTTGAAGACGGGAGGGACGTAGCCAGCGGTCAGGGATGAGTTGATGAGCGAGGTGAGGTAAGGGAGAAGGTCACCGGAGATGGTCTGGAGAAGAGAGGAGGGGATAGGGTCAAGCGGGCAGGTTGTTGGGCGGCCGGCCGTCACAAGACGCGAGATGGCATCTGGAGAGAGAGGGGAGAAAGAGGTCAGAGCACAGGGTAGGGCAGTGTGAGCAGAACCAGCGGTGTCGTTTGACTTAGCAAACGAGGATCGGATGTCGACGACCTTCTTTTCAAAATGGTTGACGAAGTCATCTGCAGAGAGGAGGAGGGGGAGGGGGAGGAGGATTCAAGAGGGAGGAGAAGGTGGCAAAGAGCTTCCTAGGGTTAGAGGCAGATGCTTGAATTTAGAGTGGTAGAAAGTGGCTTTAGCAGCAGAGACAGAGGAGTAAAATGTAGAGAGGAGGGAGTGAAAGGATGCCAGGTCCGCAGGGAGGCGAGTTTTCCTCCATTTCCGCTCGGCTGCCCGGAGCCCTGTTCTGTGAGCTCGCAATGAGTCGTCGAGCCACGGAGCGGGAGGGGAGGACCGAGCCGGCCTGGAGGATAGGGGACATAGAGAGTCAAAGGATGCAGAAAGGGAGGAGAGGAGGGTTGAGGAGGCAGAATCAGGAGATAGGTTGTAGAAGGTTTGAGCAGAGGGAAGAGATGATAGGATGGAAGAGGAGAGAGTAGCGGGGGAGAGAGAGCGAAGGTTGGGACGGCGCGATACCATCCGAGTAGGGGCAGTGTGGGAAGTGTTGGATGAGAGCGAGAGGGAAAAGGATACAAGGTAGTGGTCGGAGACTTGGAGGGGAGTTGCAATGAGGTTAGTGGAGGAACAGCATCTAGTAAAGATGAGGTCGAGCGTATTGCCTGCCTTGTGAGTAGGGGGGAAGGTGAGAGGGTGAGGTCAAAAGAGGAGAGGAGTGGAAAGAAGGAGGCAGAGAGGAATGAGTCAAAGGTAGACGTGGGGAGGTTAAAGTCGCCCAGAACTGTGAGAGGTGAGCCGTCCTCAGGAAAGGAGCTTATCAAGGCATCAAGCTCATTGATGAACTCTCAGAGGGAACCTGGAGGGCGATAAATGATAAGGATGTTAAGCTTGAAAGGGCTGGTAACTGTGACAGCATGGAATTCAAAGGAGGCGATAGACAGATGGGTAAGGGGAGAAAGAGAGAATGACCACTTGGGAGAGATGAGGATCCCGGTGCCACCACCCCGCTGACCAGAAGCTCTCGGGTGTGCGAGAGCACGTGGGCGGACGAAGAGAGAGCAGTAGGAGTAGCGGTGTTGTCTGTGGTGATCCATGTTTCCGTCAGTGCCAAGAAGTCGAGGGACTGGAGGGAGGCATAGGCTGAGATGAACTCTGCCTTGTTGGCCGCAGATCGGCAGTTCCAGAGGCTACCGGAGACCTGGAACTCCACGTGGGTCGTGCGCGCTGGGACCACCAGATTAGGTGGCCGCGGCCATGCGGTGTGGAGCGTTTGTATGGTCTGTGCAGAGAGGAGAGAACAGGGATAGACAGACACATAGTTGACAGGCTAGAGAAGAGGCTACGCTAATGCAGAGGAGATTGGAATGACATGTGGACTACACGTCTCGAATGTTCAGAAAGTTAAGCTTACGTAGCAAGAATCTAATTGACTAAAATGATTAAAATGATACAGTACTGCTGAGGTAGGCTAGCTGCGTTGTTGACACTACCCTAATCAAGTCGTTCCGTTGAGTGTGAAGTTTCTACAATGCTGCTTTTCGGGGCTAGCTGGCTAGCTAGCAGTGTTGGTTACGTTACGTTGCGTTAGGAGAACGACAATAGCTGGCTAGCTAACCTAGAAAATCGCTCTAGACTACACAATTATCTTTGAAACAAAGACGGCTATGTAGCTAGCTATGTAGCTAGCTACGATCAAACAAATCACACCGTTGGGACTGTAATGAAATGAAATGAAAATATGATACTACCTGTGGAGCGAAGCGGAATGCGACCGAATGCGAAAGTTCTATTCAGTAGACGTTGGCTGGCTATTGGCTAGCTAGGAGTGTCTCCTACGTTAAGGACGACAAAATAGCTGGCTAGCTAACCTCGGTAAATTAAGATAATCACTCTAAGACTACACACTCTAACTACACAATTATCTTGGATACGAAGACAGCAAAGACAACTATGTAGCTAGCTAATACTACACTAATCAAGTCGTTCAGTTGAGTGTGATAGTTACTACAGTGCTACGGTAGACGGTGAACGTGTTGGGCAGATAGGAGACGACGAAATACGATAATTACGCAATTATCTTTGATACAACGACGACTATGTAGCTAGCTAAGAAGAAATTGCTAAGATTAGACAAATCAGACCGTTGTACTATAATGAAATGTAATGAAATGTAATGAAAAAGTTATACAACCTGCAGACCGAAGCGCGGATGCGACCGGCTCGCTCCAACCCGGAGATGATTTTAGGCACCAAAGTGCCTAAAATGTCTTTAAAAAATGTAACTGGGTTAAGCTTTGGACAGTTTTGTACTTCTTACACAAGCGATTGAGGCGGCAGGGTAGCCTAGTGGTTAGGGCGTGTGACTAGTAACCGGAAGGTTGCGAGTTCAAACCCCCGAGCTGACAAGGTACAAATCTGTTGTTCTGCCCCTGAACAGGCAGTTAACCCACTGTTCCTAGGCCGTCATTGAAAATAAGAATTTGTTCTTAACGGACTTGCCTGGTTAAATAAAGGTAAAAAAAAAAGAAAACAATGACCTCTGACATCCTTACAGATTATTGCATTCGTCAGAATTATGTCCAATAGCGTTGACTTGTTAGGTGCTCTGGGATATTTGGTCTTGTTCAGAGTCACACAGCGTTCTTGATCTGTTCCATAATATTCCCAATGTTGACTCTGCCTGGGACTATCTTTACGTGACATTTGTGTATATTTGTGATAGCCCAAGCATGTGAATAAATGCTGATTCAGTGGAACGGACAATCCCTGGTTTTCAGGTAACTTGGCAGTGTCCCGCCCTGATCTGTTCCACCCCCTCCAGGTGTCGCCCATCTTCCCCACTTATCCTCTGTGTACTTATACCTGTGTTTTCTGTCTGTCTGTTACCAGTTCCTCTTGTTTGTCAAGCTTACCAACATTTGTCCTATCAGTTCCTGGCTTTTCCCAGCCTCTCTTTTTTTTCACCCTCCTGGTTTTTGACCCTTGCCAGTCCGGACCCTGAACCAGCCCGCCTGACTACTCTGCCTCTGAACCAGCCCGCCTGACTACTCTGCCTCTGAACCAGCCCGCCTGACAACTCTGACCCTGAACCAGCCCACCTGACTACTCTGCCTCTGCACCAGCCCGCCTGACTACTCTGCCTCTGAACCAGCCCGCCTGACTACTCTGCCTGACCCTGAGCCAGCCCGCCTGACCCTGAACCAGCCCGCCTGACTACTCTGTCTGACCCTGAGCCAGCCCGCCTGACTACTCTGCCTGGCCCTGAACCAGCCCTCCTGACTACTCTGCCTCTGACCCTGAACCAGCCCGCCTGACTACTCTGCCTGGCCCTGAGCCTGTCTACTGTCCTGTACCTTTGCCTCTGCTGTAATAAACATTGTTACTTCGACACGGTCTGCATCTGGGTCTTACCTTAATCCTGCTGGGTAGAATGAATTGGACAGAGAAATGTTTCTTGGGCTAATGCTAGAGGTACAAATGCACCTGCTGACTGGTGTACAGGGTTGATCAGGAAGTCTAAGTCAGAGTTCTATCTGAAAGCAGTCACCCTAACAACCCTACCAAGTTCTGGAAACAAATCAAATGAGTGTCAGGTTCTCTGGCCACACTGTCCCTATAGTGGTGGATTGGAATGAAGTGAAGGATAAAGCTGATATTGTGGGGGTCTTTAACAAACACTTCATATCTGCTGGTTCAGTCTTATGATGGTGGAGCACATTCCTCTGGTGTAAGCTGTTACAGTGCACTCTAATATAGGCCCTGGTGTGAACTCTGAGCCTGTTTCTTATGCAGAGACCTCTTAAAGACAGCAGCTGGTATTATTGCTGGGCCTCACATTTTCAACTTAGGTCCCTTGACCAATTCTATACCAAAAATGTGGCTATCAGCTTATGTCCTCTGGCTTCTAAAGGGTAGAGGCCTTAAGATGAGAATAACTAAAAGTCTGAGTCCCTAGTGAACTCACAGCTAAAGAAATTCCTACTTGAAAAGAACATCCTGAGCATGGTCAATTCCAATTTAATTTGAAATTCCAATGAAATGATTGAATTCACTCAGATAGCTAGGCTGTCTGAACAGTGGCAGTATCAGCCTAAAAGCCTGAGGGGAATTAAAATGTTAATCGTCATTTGTGGAAGTGTTTGGGATCATTTTAAAACTGGGAAAAGGTCAATTCCAAGAATTCTAACATTGGAACTGAGAGGAATTGAATTATCTCGGAATTCAAATTCTGACCTGGAACTTGAATTGAATGAAATGGAAATGACATTAGTGGGAAAGAGGGAATTGAATGAGTGGAGTTAACCCCAAACCTGAAGGCATAGTACCATAACTGTAGCTATGGCAGTGGCAGAATACATCATAAATGCACTGGAAAAAAACAACATTGTGCTGCATTGTTTGTTGATTTAAAAAAGGTTTTTGATTCAGTTGTTTACGAACTCGGTGACATTGGTCTCAGTGACGGAGCTGTCTGTCTTTGATTCAGTTGACCATGAGCTGTGGCTAGCCAGTCTGACTGGTTAGTCAATTGGTTCAGGAACCATCTTGTAGGCATAACACAATGTGTCTATGCTGAGAATCACAAGTCTAGCTTCCTTGAGATTACTACCCTGTAACCCAGGGTTCCATTTTAGCTCCTGTTCTGTTCTCTATTATTATCAATGACCTGCGAAATGGGATGAAACCAGCCAAGATTCATCTGTAAGAAGATGATAGGGTCATATATTCTTTCTGTTTCAGGATGTTGTCTTTCCATCACCAGACATCCCTACAGTGAGGGGAAAAAAGTATTTGATCCCCTGCTGATTTTGTACGTTTGCCCACTGACAAAGAAATGATCAGTCTATAATTTTAATGGAAGGTTTATTTGAACAGTGAGAGACAGAATAACAAAACAATCCAGAAAAACGTATGTCAAAAATGTTATAAATTGATTTGCATTTTAATGAGGGAAATAAGTATTTGACCCCCTCTCAATCAGAAAGATTTCTGGCTCCCAGGTGTCTTTTATACAGGTAACGAGCTGAGATTAGGGGCACACTCTTAAAGGTACTGCTCCTAATCTCAGCTTGTTACCTGTATAAAAGACACCTGTCCACAGAAGCAATCAATCAATCAGATTCCAAACTCGGCCTGGGGCTCCATGCAAGATCTCACCTCGTGGAGTTGCAATGATCATGAGAACGGTGAAGAATCAGCCCAGAACTACACGGGAGGATTTTGTCAATAATCTCAAGGCAGCTGGGACCACAGTCACCAAGAATACAATTGGTAACACACTACGCCGTGAAGGACTGAAATCCTGCAGCGCCCGCAAGGTCCCCCTGCTCAAGAAAGCACATATACATGTCCGTCTGAAGTTTGTCAATGGACATCTGAATGATTCAGAGGACAACTGGGTGGAAGTGTTGTGGTCAGATGAGACCAAAATGGAGCTCTTTGGCATCAACTCAACTCGCTGTGTTAGGAGGAGGAGGAGGAATGCTGCCTATGACCCCAAGAACATCATTCCCCCCACAAACACGGAGGTGGAAACATTATGCTTTGGGGGTGTTTTTCTGCTAAGGTGACAGGATAACTTCACCACATCAAAGGGACGATGGACGGGGCCATGTACCGTCAAATCTTGGGTGAGAACCTCCTTCCCTCAGCCAGGAAATTGAAAGTGGGTCGTGGATGCGTATTCCAGCATGAAAATGACCCAAAAACACACGGCCAAGGCAACAAAGGAGTGGCTCAAGAAGAAGCACATTAAGGTCCTGGAGTGGCCTAGCAAGTCTCCAGACCTTAATCCCATAGAAAATCTGTGGAGGGAGCTGAAGGTTTGACTTTCCAAACGTCAGCCTCGAAACCTGAATGACTTGGAGAAGATCTGCAAAGAGGAGTGGGACAAAATCCCTCCTGAGATGTGTGCAAACCTGGTGGCCAACCGCAAGAAACGTCTGACCTCTGTGAATGCCAACAAGGGTTTTGCCACCAAGTACTAAGTCATGTTTTGCAGAGGGGTCAAATACTTATTTCCCTCATTAAAATACAAATCAAATTATAACATTTTTTCTATGTGGTTGAGACCTGGAGACTGGCTAGGCCACTCCAGGACCTTGAAATGCTTCTTACGAAGCCACTCCTTCCTTTTCCCGGGCGGTGTGTTTGGGATCATTGTCATGCTGAAAGACCCAGCCACGTTTCATCTTCAATGCCCTTGCTGATGGTAGGCTTTGTTACTTTGGTCCCAGCTTTCTGCACGTCATTCACTAGGTCCCCCCATGTGGTTCTGGGATTTTTGCTCACCGTTCTTGTGATAATTTTGACCCCACAGGGTGAGATCTTGCGTGGAGCCCCAGATCGAGGGAGATTATCAGTGGTCTTGTATGTCTTCCATTTCCTAATAATTGCTCCCACAGTTGATTTCTTCAAACCAAGCTGCTTACCTTTTGCAGAATCAGTCTTCCCAGCCTGGTGCAGGTCTACAATTTTGTTTCTGGTGTCCTTTGACAGCTCTTTGGTCTTGGCCATAGTGGAGTTTGGAGTGTGACTGTTTGAGGTTGTGTACAGGTGTCTTTTATACTGATAACAAGTTCAAACAGGTGCCATTAATACAGGTAACGAGTGGAGGACAGAGGAGCCTCTTAAAGAAGTTACAGGTCTGTGAGAGCCAGAAATCTTGCTTGTTTGTAGGTGACCAAATACTTATTTTCCACCATAATTTGCAAATAAATTCATTAAAAATCCTACAATGTGATTTTCTGGATTTTTTTTCTCATTTTGTCTGTCATAGTTGAAGTGTACCTATGATGAAAATTACAGGCCTCTCTCTTCTTTTTAAGTGGGAGAACTTGCACAATTGGTGGCTGACTAAATACTTTTTTTGCCCCACTCTACGTATCTCAGAGCATCGTAGCACCATTAGGTGTAAAAACTTGACTTACCCAGTTGAGGCCCACTTTTTGGAGGCAGGCCACTCGATTTAGTCTCTGTGTTATATTGGCATCGAACACGTCACCCTCCCTAGGAGAGGGGGTGACCTTGATCCTTTATTGTTAAAACGAGAGGCTGCCTGGATCTTTAACTTAAAGACCCTTGTTCCCTTCGGTCTCAACGTAGACTTTGATGTGAAGCCATTCTTGTGATTATTGTGACTTTGTAATTGTTTGTAAGCTTGTGCAGTCTAAAAGGAATCTATGATCGTATGCTATCCATTTGTTGTTTGTATGCTGTCTTTGTATGCCGTTTTGATATTTGAGAATTAACCAATGATATCAGGCCACTCTTGGCCATGATTACAGACACCTGTGTGTCTTTTAACACTATATAAAGAGTCATCCTGCAGTGTTTGTGATTATACCCTGATGAAGACAGCTTGTCTGTCGAACGTTGGATATTACATTTTTGCATCTGAGCTAGTTGAGGGTGCAGCTCTCCTTTATTTTCAAGTCATACACACCTGGTTTCAATTCCCCAATTACTTGTTCATTATTTAACCCTCTGTTCCCCCATGTTTGTTTGTGAGTAACTGTTAATTGTATTGCGGTCCGTATTTGTGGCCTTGTATTTATACGACGTGTATTGTTATATTATTGAGTAAAATTGCTATCATTACTCATATCTGCTGTCCTGCGCCTGAGTCATCTCACCAGCTACACAGACGCATTACAAGCTGTGTCTCTGTGAACATGACTTTCTGCTCCCTTCACTGCACATTGCTATATATCTCGCTTGTTGATGTCACCCTTACTCCTCTAGCAGTCGGAGTCCCCCAGCACACACACACACACACACATTTTGTGACTCACTGACAAAAAACACATGTAAGCTTAGTGTGAGCTAGGTCAATGAGTGATGAGGATGATAGGATTCATAGGCTACAGGGTGAAAAGTTCAACGTCTAATTCAATTGTAAAATGATTAGGCTAAAATACGATATTTAACAGCAAATAACATACACTTAATTAAAGAGGTAAAGGGAAAGGTAGTGTTTTATGTCACACGATTTCGGCAAATTTGTGAAAACT
This sequence comes from Oncorhynchus nerka, assembly GCF_034236695.1. Classification (NCBI taxonomy): domain Eukaryota; kingdom Metazoa; phylum Chordata; class Actinopteri; order Salmoniformes; family Salmonidae; genus Oncorhynchus; species Oncorhynchus nerka. Next base: position 39,505,716 of record NC_088424.1, read on the forward strand.
CTAAGCAAGAGAAAGGGTTTAAACATAGGTTTTTATTCAACTCAGGAATTATACTGATGTCATGTTCCCCCTTTATATTTTAATGACTTTGTCACAGCTCTAAACAGGTCATTAGCATTACAATACATGTTAACTGGCACCTCAAAATGACTCATTATGCAATCAACTTGTTTCATCAACAAGAGGCAGAAAATAAAGAGCGCTGCCATTTTTTATCATCCGTCCCGTAAAACCTTTTCTAAAGATACTGTCCCGTAAAACCTTTTCTAAAGATACTGTCCCGTAAAACCTTTTCTAAAGATACTGTCCCGTCGAATGTTTTCTAAAGATACTGTCCCGTAAAACAAACGTTTTGTCTCAATTATGCACTTCCACACATTTTTGGCCAATACTCGGGGCATTCATGTAGCTTCATGGCTCTACACTTGGCATGGAGACTCCCATGGTGGTGGTTCAGTCTGTAAGCTTGTGCAGTCTAAAAGGAATCTATGATCGTATGCTATCCATTTGTTGTTTGTATGCTGTTCTTTGTATGCCGTTTTGATATTTGAGAATTAACCAGTTTGGTAGGCGTGGTGGATACTGGTGGTTCAGTCTGGGTGGGTTTGGGAGGAGTGGTGGATACTGGTGGTTCAGTCTGGGTGGGTTTGGGAGGCGTGGTAGATACTGGTGGTTCAGTCTGGGTGGGTTTGGTAGGCGTGGTGGATACTGGTGGTTCAGTCTGGGTGGGTTTGGTAGGCGTGGTGGATACTGGTGGTTCAGTCTGGGTGGGTTTGGGAGGCGTGGTAGATACTGGTGGTTCAGTCTGGGTGGGTTTGGTAGGCGTGGTAGATACTGGTGGTTCAGTCTGGGTGGGTTTGGGAGGCGTGGTGGATACTGGTGGTTCAGTCTGGGTGGGTTTGGGAGGCGTGGTGGATACTGGTGGTTCAGTCTGGGTGGGTTTGGGAGGCGTGGTGGATACTGGTGGTTCAGTCTGGGTGGGTTTGGTAGGCGTGGTGGATACTGGTGGTTCAGTCTGGGTGGGTTTGGGAGGCGTGGTGGATACTGGTGGTTCAGTCTGGGTGGGTTTGGGAGGCGTGGTGGATACTGGTGGTTCAGTCTGGGTGGGTTTGGTAGGCGTGGTGGATACTGGTGGTTCAGTCTGGGTGGGTTTGGTAGGCGTGGTGGATACTGGTGGTTCAGTCTGGGTGGGTTTGGGAGGCGTGGTAGATACTGGTGGTTCAGTCTGGGTGGGTTTGGTAGGCGTGGTAGATACTGGTGGTTCAGTCTGGGTGGGTTTGGGAGGCGTGGTGGATACTGGTGGTTCAGTCTGGGTGGGTTTGGGAGGCGTGGTGGATACTGGTGGTTCAGTCTGGGTGGGTTTGGGAGGCGTGGTGGATACTGGTGGTTCAGTCTGGGTGGGTTTGGGAGGCGTGGTAGATACTGGTGGTTCAGTCTGGGTGGGTTTGGGAGGCGTGGTGGATACTGGTGGTTCAGTCTGGGTGGGTTTGGGAGGCGTGGTGGATACTGGTGGTTCAGTCTGGGTGGGTTTGGTAGGCGTGGTGGATACTGGTGGTTCAGTCTGGGTGGGTTTGGGAGGCGTGGTGGATACTGGTGGTTCAGTCTGGGTGGGTTTGGGAGGCGTGGTGGATACTGGTGATTCAGTCTGGGTGGGTTTGGGAGGCGTGGTGGATACTGGTGGTTCAGTCTGGGTGGGTTTGGGAGGCGTGGTGGATACTGGTGGTTCAGTCTGGGTGGGTTTGGGAGGCGTGGTGGATACTGGTGGTTCAGTCTGGGTGGGTTTGGGAGGCGTGGTGGATACTGGTGGTTCAGTCTGGGTGGGTTTGGGAGGCGTGGTAGATACTGGTGGTTCAGTCTGGGTGGGTTTGGGAGGCGTGGTGGATACTGGTGGTTCAGTCTGGGTGGGTTTGGGAGGCGTGGTGGATACTGGTGGTTCAGTCTGGGTGGGTTTGGTAGGCGTGGTGGATACTGGTGGTTCAGTCTGGGTGGGTTTGGGAGGCGTGGTGGATACTGGTGGTTCAGTCTGGGTGGGTTTGGGAGGCGTGGTGGATACTGGTGGTTCAGTCTGGGTTGGTTTGGGAGGCGTGGTGGATACTGGTGGTTCAGTCTGGGTTGGTTTGGGAGGCGTGGTGGATACTGGTGGTTCAGTCTGGGTGGGTTTGGGAGGCGTGGTGGATACTGGTGGTTCAGTCTGGGTGGGTTTGGTAGGCGTGGTGGATACTGGTGGTTTAGTCTGGGTGGGTTTGGGAGGCGTGGTAGATACTGGTGGTTCAGTCTGGGTGGGTTTGGGAGGCGTGGTGGATACTGGTGGTTCAGTCTGGGTGGGTTTGGGAGGTGTGGTAGATACTGGTGGTTCAGTCTGGGTGGGTTTGGGAGGCGTGGTCGATACTGGTGGTTCAGTCTGGGTGGGTTTGGGAGGCGTGGTGGATACTGGTGGTTCAGTCTGGGTGGGTTTGGTAGGCGTGGTGGATACTGGTGGTTCAGTCTGGGTGGGTTTGGTAGGCGTGGTGGATACTGGTGGTTCAGTCTGGGTGGGTTTGGTAGGCGTGGTGGATACTGGTGGTTCAGTCTGGGTGGGTTTGGTAGGCGTGGTAGATACTGGTGGTTCAGTCTGGGTGGGTTTGGGAAGCGCCTGTCCATAGTTGTCCAGTTCTACAGAAACATCATGGATGAGGTCTTCAGACATCTTCAGTTGACTTTGCAGTCCCATGTTCTGTAAACAGTTGAAGCCAAGTATCTCAAGGATGAGGAGGATGCCAAGTACAGACACAGAGAGCATTACAGCGGCTGTGCTGGACATCTGCACCACACCAGTATGGGTCTGAGGAACATCAACATTATCGTGGTCCAGATCAGGCGTAACTTGTAAACCGTTCAATGGAGAATGTGCGCAAAAGTGCATTGGTGACATTTGTAAACCTCGTTTACCCGCTGCCGCTGAAGCTACGATGTATAGGGGAAAAGACTTGCGTGACTCATTTTATAGGCACTTCCGAATTATGTGCGCAGACAGACGCACAAAGGAACAGGTAATGATTTCCTGTGAGAATCTCGTGTCCCCAGAGCCAATATAAAGCAACGAAGGAAATATAGTACATACGAGGAGAGAAACATAACAACGTCAAGCATATAGACACAAAACACACGGATATTCCAATAACTGTAGCCTAGCCACTGTGTGCAATTGCGCGAGTAAACTATTATAATTCTCTGAATAAATGTAACTAACCTATGGCATATGCGTAAATATCAACACATTTGAATACGTTTTTAAGTCTACAAATGGGTTCACTATTGAAAATATTATGCACCAAATAAAAAATGTATTTCCCCGTTGCTCCAGTAGCTGTGTCTCTGTGAACATGACTTTCTGCTCCCTTCACTGCACATTGCTATATATCTCGCCTGTTGATGTCACCCTTACTCCTCTAGCAGTCGGAGTCCCCCAGCACACACACACACGCACACACACAGACAGACATACACACACACACACACAGAGAGAGAGAGACACACACAGAGAGAGAGAGAGAGAGACACACATACACACACCCGGATGGATGACTTCACCGTTCCGCCTGGGTTTCCTTTATGATCCCGGGATCTCCCACTTTCTTCATCAGACTTCATCGAGCAACACAGGCGTACAGACCGCTCTTCCTCTGCTCTCCTCTCGAACAGCGACACAACAGCCTGCAAACACCCCGCCTCAACCCGGACTCTGAACCTTCAACCTTCACAGGTTGGCTAAGCACGAATAAGTCAATTAGTGATTTTCCAAACGGATTTTCACTGGAAAGCTCGACAAGACTAATTACAAAGCCAATGATTTCTGGGCTACGTCAAGTATAGCCGCCAACTTTAAACCGTTTTTTTTTGTTGCGCTGTTGATCTGTCCGTCTCAGCCGTGCAATAATGTCCGAGGTACTGCCGTACAGCGAGGGGAAAATGAGCGGCTATGGAGACAGCGAGGCCAGTCAGGTGTCCTTTAGCTGCGGACTACAGGACACCAATTCGTTCTTCGGTGCGTCGCAAGCGAAAAGACCCCCAAAGCTGGGACAGATCGGCAGAGCCAAGAGAGGTAAGATCTGGTTATTGGGATGGATTGTTGAATAGAGGTTTTGTTTTGGTGATCAAAAACAAAGGCTTGGCCAACTAGGCATGTTTGGGTGATCTTTAACTCTAACCTAGCCTACTTGTTATACAACACATACATGCAACAGATATGCATTTGACCTCTAAATTATGAGGCAAACGTTTATTTGTTGATATAACAAAGGACAGTAGCTGACCACAATGCGCCCCGTTGATAGTGACGAATGAGAATAATAGGCTACCAATGTGATATCAAAATGTACTAGGCTAAATGTCTACATTAGTTACGCTCTCTGTCATTTTAAAGGGCACTTTTCCCTATTGCATCTAGTGGAAATTGCAAGTGCTGACAGCGTCTAGTGCGCGCGCTTGGATTTGCGCCATTATGGACAAAGCATTGTTTCAAGCACCAAAGTCAGGGGTTTGGCACAACGACATTTCGCTTTGTGTTGCACCAGTCCCCAAAAACCTTTGCAATTAGCCTACTCGATTTGTTGTCTGTAAAACATATTTATGAAACAGTTAGGCCATTAGCCTATCAAATAAAGGTTAAACATATGTAATACATAAATCAAATCAAATCAAACATAATAAACTAAAATATTAACATGATTGCATTTCCCATCCGCAGTGGTCATCGAAGACGACAGAATAGACGACGTTCTAAAGGGGATGGCAGACAAGTCGTCACCAGGCGTTTAAAGATCAACATTGCCTTGCAGACTTTTTATTTTGATCACCGATTTGAAGCACTTGTCGGCTGTGCATGTTCGAGGATTGTAGGAGAAACGATGGCACGAAGCGAAGACAAGGGGAAGGAAATGGGTGGAAAGATGTGAAGATTGGACGAGAAAGCAGAGGAAGAGTTTGAGGAAGAGTCCGGAAAAGACCGAGATTTATCTTGTGGTTGCTGACAATTTGATGAAACCCGATTTTAACTTCTGCTGCGCAGCGTGATGTTGAGATGGCGGATCCTGGCTCCGTGTCTCAACCTCAGCAGACTTCTCTGATGGATGAACTTGCCATAACTTCACGACCATCTTCCAAAAGCGCCGTAAGCAACAACCAACTAGAACTGGTGTCAGAATTTCATTTAAAGCTCTGTTTCTATAGTTGTACCCAGTAGACTGCCTATGCTCGAAGACCATATTACCCTTGCAGGCTTTGCATTGTTGATAACAATCGGCGACATTGCATTCAAGGAAGCTGTACTTTTCAGCATTGGTCGAACGTAGAATGCATTCCTATCCGATTGCTGCTAAAGCTTTTTAATACAGACCAACCAAACACTGATATCCAGTAACTAGAATGAATCCATTGTGTGTAACAAAAATATATATACAGAGGATGGTACAATGTTAATATTTTATTTCGTAGGCCTATATTCACTTTGGCTTCACCTGTAAAGAATAAGCTAGTAGGCCTAATGCATAGTCCCCAGGTTCAATTGAATGAAATTGATACATGGGCTTACATTACCCCCCACGGTTAAAGATGCAGGTCGGCGCCTTCATGTAACTTTAGCCTACCGACACCTGCACATAGGCTCTCTGTTTCACTTTTACAGACTAGAAATATCGAAGGAGGCCAGAAGAGATGGGCAAATTATAAATGTTTGAAACAATAATCATGAAATTAATGGGAAAATATATATTTTTTAATTTATTTATTTTGATGTTGCAATTATTCGTGTTTTTCGTGTTCTATAATTAAAAGTAAAATATTTGATCTATCTATTTGCATGATCTTTCCCTCTGGTGCCACCACAGGTGCCAACCACTCCTACCCTGGCACGCTTACATTCATATTTCAAAAGTCATATTTGTATTTTTATATCTAAATAATTGTTATTTAAAAATGATAAGCTAGTCTATTGTCTTACAGTTCATCAACACAAATGTTTGTATTATAGAGAGGATATGCAGATTGAGAATAGCCTATATAACGGAGAATCTAAGAGATTTGGGTGTTGACTTTTCTCATTCTATATCAAAGGGACTGATGTTTTTTTAAAGACTAACTGAATGTGTTTGGGGTTTTGTACACATCAATGTTAAACTATTATTGAGAAATCGTATACTGTGACTTAAGCTTCGTTGATGCATTTGTTAGAAAATTGCGATTTTAGAGTATATTGCACTGTTTACGAGTATCCTCAAATAACACGTTATTTGACCAATTTTGGACATTACAGTTATGTTTTTTATTTCGTTTATCTTGTACCATTCTTTGGAGGAAACTGAATATGGTTTGTTGTGCATGAAACCTTAATACTTTCAATAATGAAACATCGTTTTATGAAGCAAAAAAGCAACAAAAGTGTCATGACATTCTAAGAATGAGTCATTGTATATTAAGATGCCATTTTCACTGTATTTGGTGAACTAATAAATGGTGAAAGAACATGTCAAATGTGGTCCTATGGAATTCATTTCCCAAGATCCATCCATTATCACAGAGTACAAGCATTTAACACATGACAGTTAACAGGACATGACAGTTGGTCTGGTTGTGGATTACTCCCACAGCATTGTTGGACATCACAAAGATTTTGAACCACATTCTCATAGTCACATTAAACACACTGAGCCCTACAACTGTGGCTTACTCCCACTGGTTGAAGAGGGTACAGAGGGGAGAAAAGAAGGCCGATGGTTTACGGTGGTTCTCCAAGCTGTGACCCACATGATAAACAAATCCGTTTTTCTAACCAGGGCCTACGGGCTTCAACAGAGACCAGCAGCACATCCTCCCAACCCACCATTTCAGAAACACTAATCAAGCACATAGAGAATAGGCTAATTATTGCCTACAAGTTCTGATGTAGGCCGTCGTCTTCACTCATAGCTCATAGTCTTTGATGACTATGCGTGGTAGGCCTATCGGTAGGCCATCCATCTAACACAACTATAGGCTGCGTATACCTGATGACCGGATGCTTCTGATCAAATGTGGTGGGGAACCCAGTGCAATTAGAGATGTTCCTACAATAGTCTGCCAGGGAATCCATTGGAACAAGGACCCTCAAGAATACAACACCTATCTATTCTCTATGGAAGTCCCTATCCTAACCTGAGATACAAGGTGTGTGAATGTAAACACGGGTCTAGGCCAAACACGGGTCTAGGCCCCATGCCATACACACTAACATAGTGCTCCTCATGGCTAGAAGGGATGGGCAGGTTAGGAGGGCAGGTTAGGAGAACTTACATTGCAGGTTAGGAGAATTAGGTTAAGGTTACGAAAAGGGTCAGGGTTAAGGTTAGCTAAAATGCAACAAAAAAAAGACATTAATTTGAAAAAGCTGGATCCTTCCTAGCCATGACCCACAGGTGGCCCAGAGGAAATAGTTCCTTCCTCCCTTCCTTGAAGTCATCATCTCAGATAGGTGAAAGCAAGGAAGCCACAACATAGCTGATACCTACCCAATCATGTCAGCTCTGCCTAACAGTAACCTAATGGAGGGGACATGTAAGGTGTAATCCCAGACAGTTGTTAACCAGTAGTATCACTCTGTAAAGCTACAGAAAATAACAACAGCGATGACAACCAAAGCCTCTCCGCTCCCAGTACCCACACTATAGTGGCTATTGACTTTCCAGATGCTGTCTCCACTGGACCGAATGGGAAAACATTACCATCTACTTTTGTTGTGTTGGGGGAAGTGTGTGTGTGTGTGTTCATAGGCTGACAAACTGTCACCTATGATATTGAGTATTAAGTTGGATGGGGTATGACCACCAATCACCACTGACCAATTTGTTGTACTTTGTGAGTGAAAGTGTGAGTGTTTGAACTCTGTCACATTGTTTCTACTGAACCTGTTGGGATGCATGGGAAAACCACAACATCAACCATTGTATGTGTGCGTATGTAAGAGAGAAAGTGAGTGTTTGAGCTCTGTCACATTGTTTCTACTGAACCTGTTGGGATGCATGGGAAAACCACAACATCAACCATTGTATGTGTGCGTATGTAAGAGAGAAAGTGAGTGTTTGAACTCTGTCACATTGTTTCTACTGAACCTGTTGGGATGCATGGGAAAACCACAACATCAACCATTGTATGTGTGCGTATGTACGAGAGAAAGTGAGTGTTTGAGCTCTGTCACATTGTTTCTACTGAACCTGTTGGGATGCATGGGAAAACCACAACATCAACCATTGTATGTGTGCGTATGTAAGAGAGAAAGTGAGTGTTTGAGCTCTGTCACATTGTTTCTACTGAACCTGTTGGGATGCATGGGAAAACCACAACATCAACCATTGTATGTGTGCGTATGTAAGAGAGAAAGTGAGTGTTTGAGCTCTGTCACATTGTTTCTACTGAACCTGCTGGGATGCATGGGAAAACCACAACATCAACCATTGTATGTGTGCGTATGTAAGAGAGAAAGTGAGTGTTTGTGTTTTGTAGGCTGTCACATTATCATCATTGATGTTGAGTACCAAGACAGACAGGCATGCATTGCCACCCACTTGTTGCTCTTTATATTAACATACATACACACATACAAACATAAAGACATAATACATACATACACACAAACATACATACATATATACATACATACACACAAACATACATACATACACACATACAAACATAAAGACATAATACATACATACACACAAACATACATACATAAAAACATACATACATATATACATACATACATACATACATACATACAGTGGGGCAAAAAAGTATTTAGTCAGCCACCAATTGTGCAAGTTCTCCCACTTAAAAAGATGAGAGAGGCCTGTAATTTTCATCATAGGTACACTTCAACTATGACAGACAAAATTAGAAAAAAATCACGAAAATCATATTGTAGGATTTTTAATGAATTTATTTGCAAATTATGGTGGAAAATAAGTATTTGGTCACCTACAAACAAGCAGGAAATGGAAGACATACAAGATAATCTCCCTTGGTCTGGGGCTCCACGCAAGATCTCACCCTGTGGGGTCAAAATGATCACAAGTGAGCAAAAATCCTAGAACCACACGAGGGGACCTAGTGAATGACCTGCAGAGAGCTGGGACCAAAGTAACAAAGCCTACCATCAGCAACACACTATGCCACCAGGGATTCAAATCCTGCAGTGCCAGACGTGTCCCCCTGCTTAAGCCAGTACATGTTCAGGCCCGTCTGAAGTTTGCTAGAGAGCATTTGGATGATCCAGAAGAAGATTGGGAGAATGTCATATAGTCAGATGAAACCAAAATAGAACATTTTGGTAAAAACTCAACTTTGGAGGACAAAGAATGCTGAGATGCATCCAAAGAACACCATACCTACTGTGAAGCATGGGGGTGGAAACATCATGCTTTGGGGCTGTTTTTCTGCAAAGGAACCAGGACGACTGATCCGTGTAAAGGAAAGAATAAATGGGGCCATGTATCTTGAGATTTTGAGTGAAAACCTCCTTCTATCAGCAAGGGCATTGAAGATGAAACGTGGCTGGGTCTTTCAGCATGACAATGATCCCAAACACACCGCCCGGGCAACGAAGGAGTGGCTTCATAAGAAGCATTTCAAGGTCCTGGAGTGGCCTAGCCAGTCTCCAGATCTCAACCCCATAGAAAATCTTTGGAGGGAGTTGAAATTCAGTGTTGCCCAGCAACAGCCCCAAAACATCACTGCTCTAGAGGATATCTGCATGTAGGAATGGGCCAAAATACCAGCAACAGTGTGTGAAAACCTTGTGAAGACTTACAGAAAACGTTTCTTTTTTATTTTTTTATTTTTTTTTATTTTATTTTATTTTTTTTATTTTTTTTCACCTTTATTTAACCAGGTAAGCAAGTTGAGAACAAGTTCTCATTTACAATTGCGACCTGGCCAAGATAAAGCAAAGCAGTTCGACACATACAACGACACAGAGTTACACATGGAGTAAAAACAAACATACAGTCAATAATACAGTAAAAAAAAAAAAAAACAAGTCTATATACAATGTGAGCAAATTAGGTGAGAAGGGAGGTAAAGGCAAAAAAGGCCATGGTGGCAAAGTAAATACAATATAGCAAGTAAAACACTGGAATGGTAGTTTTGCAATGGAAGAATGTGCAAAGTAGAAATAAAAATAATGGGGTGCAAAGGAGCAAAATAAATAAATAAATTAAATACAGTTAGGAAAGAGGTAGTTGTTTGGGCTAAATTATAGGTGGGCTATGTACAGGTGCAGTAATCTGTAAGATGCTCTGACAGTTGGTGTTTAAAGCTAGTGAGGGAGATAAGTGTTTCCAATTTAAGAGATTTTTGTAGTTCGTTCCAGTCATTGGCAGCAGAGAACTGGAAGGAGAGGCGGCCAAAGAAAGAATTGGTTTTGGGGGTGACTAGAGAGATATACCTGCTGGAGCGTGTGCTACAGGTGGGAGATGCTATGGTGACCAGCGAGCTGAGATAAGGGGGACTTTACCTAGCAGGGTCTTGTAGATGACATGGAGCCAGTGGGTTTGGCGACGAGTATGAAGCGAGGGCCAGCCAACGAGCGTACAGGTCGCAATGGTGGGTAGTATATGGGGCTTTGGTGACAAAACGGATAGCACTGTGATAGACTGCATCCAATTTGTTGAGTAGGGTATTGGAGGCTATTTTGTAAATGACATCGCCAAAGTCGAGGATTGGTAGGATGGTCAATTTTACAAGGGTATGTTTGGCAGCATGAGTGAAGGATGCTTTGTTGCGAAATAGGAAGCCAATTCTAGATTTAACTTTGGATTGGAGATGTTTGATATGGGTCTGGAAGGAGAGTTTACAGTCTAACCAGACACCTAAGTATTTGTAGTTGTCCACGTATTCTAAGTCAGAGCCGTCCAGAGTAGTGATGTTGGACAGGCGGGTAGGTGCAGGTAGCGATCGGTTGAAGAGCATGCATTTAGTTTTACTTGTATTTAAGAGCAATTGGAGGCCACGGAAGGAGAGTTGTATGGCATTGAAGCTTGCCTGGAGGGTTGTTAACACAGTGTCCAAAGAAGGGCCGGAAGTATACAGAATGGTGTCGTCTGCGTAGAGGTGGATCAGAGACTCACCAGCAGCAAGAGCAACATCATTGATGTATACAGAGAAGAGAGTCGGTCCAAGAATTGAACCCTGTGGCACCCCCATAGAGACTGCCAGAGGTCCGGACAGCAGACCCTCCGATTTGACACACTGAACTCTATCAGAGAAGTAGTTGGTGAACCAGGCGAGGCAATCATTTGAGAAACCAAGGCTGTCGAGTCTGCCGATAAGGATGTGGTGGTTGACAGAGTCGAAAGCCTTGGCCAGATCAATGAATACGGCTGCACAGTAATGTTTCTTATCGATGGCGGTTAAGATATCGTTTAGGACCTTGAGCGTGGCTGAGGTGCACCCATGACCAGCTCTGAAACCAGATTGCATAGCAGAGAAGGTATGGTGAGATTCGAAATGGTCGGTAATCTGTTTGTTGACTTGGCTTTCGAAGACCTTAGAAAGGCATGGTAGGATAGATATAGGTCTGTAGCAGTTTGGGTCAAGAGTGTCCCCCTTTGAAGAGGGGGATGACCGCAGCTGCTTTCCAATCTTTGGGAATCTCAGATGACACGAAAGAGAGGTTGAACAGGCTAGTAATAGGGGTGGCAACAATTTCGGCAGATAATTTTAGAAAGAAAGGGTCCAGATTGTCTAGCCCGGCTGATTTGTAGGGGTCCAGATTTTTCAGCTCTTTCAGAACTTCAGCTGAATGGATTTGGGAGAAGGAGAAATGGGGAAGGCTTGGGCGAGTTGCTGTTGGGGGTGCAGTGCTGTTGACCGGGGTAGGAGTTGCCAGGTGGAAAGCATGGCCAGCCGTAGAAAAATGCTTATTGAAATTCTAAATTATGGTGGATTTATCAGTGGTGACAGTGTTTCCTATCTTCAGTGCAGTGGGCAGCTGGGAGGAGGTGTTCTTATTCTCCATGGACTTTACAGTGTCCCAGAACTTTTAGAGTTAGTGTTGCAGGAAGCAAATTTCTGCTTGAAAAAGCTAGCCTTGGCTTTTCTAACTGCCTGTGTATAACGGTTTCTAGCTTCCCTGAACAGCTGCATATCACGGGGGCTGTTCGATGCTAATGCAGAACGCCATAGGATGTTTTTGTGTTGGTTAAGGGCAGTCAGGTCTGGGAGAACCAAGGGCTATATCTGTTCCTGGTTCTAATTTTCTTGAATGGGGCATGTTTATTTAACATTGTTAGGAAGGCATTTTTAAAAAATATCCAGGCATCCTCTACTGACGGGATGAGATCAATATCCTTCCAGGACACCCCGGCCAGGTCGATTAGAAAGGCCTGCTCGCTGAAGTGTTTCAGGGAGCGTTTTACAGTGATGAGTGGAGGTCGTTTGACCGCTGACCCATTACGGATGCAGGCAATGAGGCAGTGATCGCTGAGATCTTGGTTGAAGACAGCAGAGGTGTATTTAGAGGGGAAGTTGGTTAGGATGATATCTATGAGGGTGCCCGTGTTTAAGGCTTTGGGGGGGGTACCTGGTAGGTTCATTGATAATTTGTGTGAGATTGAGGGCATCAAGTTTAGATTGTAGGATGGCTGGGGTGTTAAGCATGTTCCAGTTTAGGTCGCCTAGCAGCACGAGCTCTGAAGATAGATGGGGGGCAATCAGTTCACATATGGTGTCCAGAGCACAGCTGGGAGCAGAGGGTGGTCTATAGCAGGCGGCAACGGTGAAAGACTTGTTTTTAGAGAGGTGGATTTTTAAAAGTAGAAGTTCAAATTGTTTGGGTACAGACCTGGATAGTAGGACAGAACTCTGCAGGCTATCTTTGCAGTAGATTGCAACACCGCCCCCTTTAGCAGTTCTATCTTGTCTGAAAATGTTGTAGTTTGGAATTAAAATTTCTGAATTTTTGGTGGTCTTCCTAAGCCAGGATTCAGACACAGCTAGAACATCCGGGTTGGCAGAGTGTGCTAAAGCAGTGAAAAGAACAAACTTAGGGAGGAGGCTTCTAATGTTAACATGCATGAAACCAAGGCTATTACGGTTACAGAAGTCATCAAAAGAGAGCGCCTGGGGAATAGGAGTGGAGCTAGGCACTGCAGGGCCTGGATTCACCTCTACATCGCCAGAGGAACATAGGAGGAGAAGAATAAGGGTACGGCTAAAAGCAATAAGAATTGGTCGTCTAGAACGTCTGGAACAGAGAGTAAAAGGAGGTTTCTGGGGGCATCAAGGTATAATGTACAGACAAAGGTATGGTAGGATGTGAGTACAGTGGAGGTAAACCTAGGTATTGAGTGATGAAGAGAGAGATATTGTCTCTAGAAACATCATTGAAACCAGGAGATGTCATTGCATGTGTGGGTGGTGGAACTAATAAGTTGGATAAGGTATAGTGAGCAGGACTAGAGGCTCTACAGTGAAATAAGCCAATAAACACTAACCAGAACAGCAATGGACAAGACATATTGACATTAAGGAGAGGCATCCTTAGTCGAGTGATCAAAAGGGTCCAGGGAGTGGAGAGGTTGGTTTGGGGGTCACGGCGATTTAGACAGCTAGCCAGGACATCGGTAGCAAGCTAGCATAGGATGGAGGTCTGTTGTTAGCCACCTCTTGCGTTCCGTCAGTAGATTAGTGGAGTTCCGTGTTGTAGAGGGGATTAGTCCAAATCACACAACAACAAAAAAATAAAAACAATAGATATAGTTATAGAGGCCCAAGAAGAAACATGTTAATAACAAAAATAAATAAATTGTCCGATTGTCTATTCTGAGAGCATCCGGTAAGACAGCTAACGGTTAGCAGGCCGCAGATGGGCATTCAGGTAACGTCGCGACGGAGGAGCCAGCCGGATCTCCTTCGGGTAGATAACGTCGGCAGTTTGACCTCTGTCATTGCCAACAAAGGGTATATAACAAAGTATTGAGATAAACTTTTGTTATTGACCAAATACTTATTTTCCACCATAATTTGCAAATAAATTCATTAAAAATCCTACAATGTGATTTTCTGGATTTGTTTCTCATTTTGTCTGTCATAGTTGAAGTTTACCTATGATGAAAATTACAGGCCTCTCATCTTTTTAAGTGGGAGAACTTACACAATTGGTGGCTGACTAAATACTTTTTTTGCCCCACTGCATATAGTAACATCACTAATACACAACTCATATTTACAGTAACATCACTAATACACAACTCATATTTACAGTAACATCACTAAAACATAACTCATACAGTAACATCACTAATACATAACTCATCTATAACTCATCTATACAGTAACATCACTAATACATAACTCACATATACAGTAACATCACCAATACATAACTCATATATAACTCATCTATACAGTAACATTACTAATATATAACTCATCTATACAGTAACATTACTCATATATAACTCATATATACAGTAACATCACTAATACATAACTCACATATACAGTAACATCACTAATACATAACTCATATATACAGTAACATCACTAATACATAACTCATATATACAGTAACATCACTAATACATAACTCATATATACAGTAACATTACTAATACATAACTCATATATACAGTAACATCACTAATACATAACTCATATATACAGTAACATCACTAATACATAACTCATATATAACTCATATATACAGTAACATTACTAATACATAACTCATATATAACTCATCTATACAGTAACATTACTAATATATAACTCACATATAACTCATATATAACTCATACATACAGTAACATAACTCATATATAACTCATCTATACAGTAACATCACTAATACATAACTCATATATAACTCATATATACAGTAACATCACTAATACATAACTCATATATACAGTAACATCACTAATACATAACTCATATATACAGTAACATCACTAATACATAACTCATATATACAGTAACATCACTAATACATAACTCATATATACAGTAACATTACTAATACATAACTCATATATACAGTAACATCACTAATACATAACTCATAAATACAGTAACATCACTAATATATAACTCATCTATACAGTAACATTGCTAATACATTACTAATACATAACTCATATATACAGTAACATTACTAATATATAACTCATATATAACTCATCTATACAGTAACATCACTAATACATAACTCATATATAACTCATATATACAGTAACATCACTAATACATAACTCATCTATACAGTAACATTACTAATATATAACTCATATATAACTCATATATACAGTAACATTACTAATACATAACTCATATATACAGTAACATCACTAATACATAACTCATATATATAGTAACATTACTAATACATAACTCATATATAACTCATCTATATAGTAACATTACTAATATATAACTCATCTATACAGTAACATAACTAATATATAACTCATCTATACAGTAACATTACTAATATATAACTCATATATAACTCATCTATACAGTAACATTACTAATATATAACTCACATATAACTCATATATAACTCATACATACAGTAACATAACTCATATATAACTCATCTATACAGTAACATCACTAATACATAACTCATATATAACTCATATATACAGTAACATCACTAATACATAACTCATCTATACAGTAACATTACTAATACATAACTCATCTATAACTCATCTATACAGTAACATTACTAATATATAACTCATCTATAACGCATCTATACAGTAACATTACTAATACATAACTCATCTATAACTCATCTATACAGTAACATTACTAATACATAACTCATATATAACTCATATATACAGTAACATTACTAATATATAACTCATCTATACAGTAACATCACTAATACATAACTCATCTATACAGTAACATTACTAATACATAACTCATCTATACAGTAACATAACTCATATATAACTCATCTATACAGTAACATTACTAATACATAACTCATCTATACAGTAACATAACTCATATATAACTCATCTATATAGTAACATTACTAATACATAACTCACATATACAGTAACATTACTAATATATAACTCATCTATACAGTGACATTACTAATACATTACTAATATATTACTCATATATACAGTAACATCACTAATACATAACTCATATATAGAGTAACATTACTAATACATAACTCATATATACAGTAACATTACTAATACATAACTCATATATACAGTAACATCACTAATACATAACTCATATATAACTCATATATACAGTAACATTACTAATATATAACTCATCTATACAGTAACATCACTAATACATAACTCATATATAACTCATCTATACAGTAACATTACTAATACATTACTAATATATTACTCATATATACAGTAACATCACTAATACATAACTCATATATAACTCATATATACAGTAACATTACTAATACATTACTAATATATTACTCATATATACAGTAACATCACTAATACATAACTCATATATAACTCATATATACAGGAACACTACTAATACATAACTCATATATAACTCATATATACAGTAACATCACTAATATATTACTCATATATACAGTAACATCACTAATACATAACTCATATATACAGTAACATCACTAATACATAACTCATATATAACTCATATATACAGTAACATCACTAATACATAACTCATATATACAGTAACATCACTAATACATAACTCATATATACAGTAACATCACTAAAACTGAAATACTGTGCATACAGCCAGCCCTGCGCCGCCTGTCATGGTAGCTCACGATACGGCTAACGCTGATTAACACACACTGACAAGGATAACTGGTGGTGGGCTCAGATATGTCTCTGCCTATATAGCCATGTCAAAAAGGATTATCTCTATTGGGACTCCAGTTAATGAAGTTGATGGACGTACATGGTTGCCGGATCAATCCCAGCTAGAGACAAGTCCCTTTAGCGTTGCTAATCTCTACGATATAGGGGCCCCCTGTCAGACCAACCAGGCCTATACAGTAGCACTGTGTGTTGTGGTAGCCTACAGTACACGGAATATATAGAAATCTCACACACTGAGACCATGGTACACACTGAAACCATGGTACATACTGAGACCAAGGTACACACTGAGACCAAGGTACACACTGAGACCATGGTACACACTGAGACCAAGGTACACACTGAGACCATGGTACACACTGAGACCATGGTACATACTGAGACCATGGTACACACTGAAACCATGGTATACACTGAGACCATGGTACACACTGAAACCATGGTACACACTGAAACCATGGTACACACTGAGACCATGGTACACACTGAGACCAAGGTATACACTGAAACCATGGTACACACTGAGACCATGGTACACACTGAGACCATGGTACACACTGAGACCATGGTACACACTGAGACCAAGGTATACACTGAAACCATGGTACACACTGAGACCATGGTACACACTGAGACCATGACCCGAGACTGGGACGGAGATTTGTCTTCCAACAAGACAATGATCCAAAACATGAAGCAAAATCTACAATGGAATGGTTCAAAAATAAACATATCCAGGTGTTAGAATGGCCAAGTCAAAGTCCAGACCTGAATCCAATCGAGAATCTGTGGACAGAACTGAAAACTGCTGTTCACAAATGCTCTCCATCCAACCTCACTGAGCTCGAGCTGTTTTGCAAGGAGGAATGGGAAAAAATGTCAGTCTCTCGATGTGCAAAACTGATAGAGACATACCCCAAGCGCAGCAAAAGGTGGCGCTACAAAGTATTAACTTAAGGGGTTGAGGTAATTTAAGGTAATTTTGCACGCCCAATTTTTCAGTTTTTGATTTGTTAAAAAAGTATGAAATATCCAATAAATGTCGTTCCACTTCATGATTGTGTCCCACTTGTTGTTGATTCTTCACAAAAAAAATACAGTTTTATATCTTTATGTTTGAAGCCTGAAATGTGGCAAAAGGTCGCAAAGTTCAAGGGGGCCGAATACTTTCGCAAGGCACTGTATATAATATAGAGAGAGAGATGAGAGACAGATAATATATATATATATAGAGAGAGATGAGAGACAGATCATATATATATAGAGAGAGAGATGAGAGACAGATAATATATATATATATAGAGAGAGAGATGAGAGACAGATAATATATATATATATACATATAGAGAGAGAGATGAGAGACAAATAATATATATATATATAGAGAGATGAGAGACAGATAATATATATATATATATATATATATATATATAGAGCGAGAGAGAGAGAGAGATGAGAGACAGATAATATATATATATATATATAGAGAGAGAGAGATGAGAGACAGATAATATATATATAGAGAGAGAGATGAGACAGATAATATATATATATAGAGAGAGAGATGAGAGACAGATAATATATATATAGAGAGAGAGATGAGAGACAGATAATATATATATATAGAGAGATGAGAGACAGATAATATATAGATATAGAGAGATGAGAGACAGATAATATATATATATATATATATATATAGAGAGAGATGAGAGACAGAAAATATATATATAGAGAGGGAGAGATGAGAGACATATAATATATATATATATATAGAGAGAGATGAGAGACAGATACTATATATATATATATATATATAGAGAGAGAGAGAGAGATGAGAGACAGATAATGTATATATATAGAGAGAGATGAGAGACAGATAATATATATATATATATATATATAGAGAGAGAGATGAGAGACAGATAATATATATATAGAGAGAGAGATGAGACAGATAATATATATATATATATATATATATAGAGAGAGATGAGACAGATAATATATATATAGAGAGAGAGAGATGAGAGAGATAATATATATATATAGAGAGAGATGAGAGACAGATAATATATATATAGAGAGAGAGATGAGAGACAGATAATATATATATATAGAGAGATGAGAGACAGATAATATATATATATATATATATATATATAGAGAGAGAGAGATGAGAGACAGATAATATATATATAGAGAGAGAGATGAGAGACATATAATATATATATATATAGAGAGAGATGAAAGACAGATAATATATATATAGAGAGAGAGATGAGAGACAGATAATATATATATATATATAGAGAGAGATGAGACAGATAATATATATATATAGAGAGAGATGAGAGACAGATAATATATATATAGAGAGAGATGAGAGACAGATAATATATATATATAGAGAGATGAGAGACAGATAATATATATATATATATAGAGAGAGATGAGACAGATAATATATATATAGAGAGAGAGATGAGAGACAGATAATATATATATAGAGAGAGAGATGAGAGACAGATAATATATATATATAGAGAGATGAGAGACAGATAATATATATATATAGAGAGAGAGATGAGAGACAGATAATATATATATAGAGAGAGAGATGAGAGACAGATAATATATATATATATATAGAGAGATGAGAGACAGATAATATATATATATATAGAGAGATGAGAGACAGATAATATATATATAGAGAGATGAGAGACAGATAATATATATATATTTAGAGAGATGAGAGACAGATAATATATATATATATAGAGAGATGAGAGACAGATAATATATATATATTTAGAGAGATGAGAGACAGATAATATATATATATATAGAGAGACAGATAATATATATATATATAGAGAGAGAGATGAGAGACAGATAATATATATTTATACAGAGAGAGAGATGAGAGACAGATAATATATATATATATATATATATAGATGAGAGACAGATAATATATATATATAGAGAGAGAGAGATGAGAGACAGATAATATATATATATAGAGAGAGATGAGAGACAGATAATATATATATATATATAGAGAGAGAGATGAGAGACAGATAATATATATATAGAGAGAGAGATGAGAGAGATAATATATATATATAGAGAGAGATGAGAGAGAGAAAATATATATATATAGAGAGAGATGAGAGACAGATAATATATATATATAGAGAGATGAGAGACAGATAATATATATATAGAGAGAGATGAGAGACAGATAATATATATATATAGAGAGAGATGAGAGACAGATAATATATATATAGAGAGAGAGATGAGAGACAGATAATATATATATATAGAGAGAGATGAGAGACAGATAATATATATATATATAGAGAGAGAGATGAGAGACAGATAATATATATATAGAGAGAGAGATGAGAGACAGATAATATATATATATAGAGAGAGATGAGAGACAGATAATATATATATATAGAGAGATGAGAGACAGATAATATATATATATAGAGAGAGAGATGAGAGACAGATAATATATATATATAGAGAGAGATGAGAGACAGATAATATATATATATAGAGAGATGAGACAGATAATATATATATATATATAGAGAGAGATGAGAGACAGATAATATATATATATAGAGAGATGAGACAGATAATATATATATATAGAGAGATGAGAGAGATAATATATATATATATAGAGAGAGAGGGAGAGATGAGAGACATATAATATATATATATAGAGAGATGAGAGACAGATAATATATATATATAGAGAGATGAGAGACAGATAATATATATATATATATAGAGAGAGATGAGAGACAGATAATATATATATATATATATAGAGAGAGAGAGATGAGAGACAGATAATATATATATAGAGAGAGAGATGAGACAGATAATATATATATATATAGAGAGAGATGAGAGACAGATAATATATATATAGAGAGAGATGAGAGACAGATAATATATATATATAGAGAGATGAGACAGATAATATATATATATAGAGATGAGAGATAGATAATATATATATATATAGAGAGAGATGAGAGACATATAATATATATATATAGAGATGAGAGACAGATAATATATATATATAGAGATGAGAGACAGATAATATATATATATATATATAGAGAGAGATGAGAGACAGATAATATATATATATATATATAGAGAGGAGAGATGAGAGACATATAATATATATATATATATATAGAGAGAGATGAGAGACAGATACTATATATATATATATATATATAGAGAGAGAGAGAGATGAGAGACAGATAATGTATATATATAGAGAGAGATGAGAGACAGATAATATATATATATATATATATATATAGAGAGAGATGAGAGACAGATAATATATATATAGGGAGAGAGATGAGACAGAATATATATATATATATATATATATATATAGAGAGAGATGAGACAGATAATATATATATAGAGAGAGAGATGAGAGAGATAATATATATATATAGAGAGAGATGAGAGACAGATAATATATATATAGAGAGAGATGAGAGACAGATAATATATATATATAGAGAGATGAGAGACAGATAATATATATATATATAGAGAGAGATGAGACAGATAATATATATATAGAGAGAGAGATGAGAGACAGATAATATATATATAGAGAGAGAGATGAGAGACAGATAATATATATATATAGAGAGATGAGAGACAGATAATATATATATATAGAGAGAGATGAGAGACAGATAATATATATATAGAGAGAGAGATGAGAGACAGATAATATATATATATATAGAGAGAGATGAGAGACAGATAATATATATATATAGAGAGATGAGAGACAGATAATATATATATAGAGAGATGAGAGACAGATAATATATATATATTTAGAGAGATGAGAGACAGATAATATATATATATATAGAGAGATGAGAGACAGATAATATATATATATTTAGAGAGATGAGAGACAGATAATATATATATATATAGAGAGACAGATAATATATATATATATATATAGAGAGAGAGATGAGAGACAGATAATATATATTTATACAGAGAGAGAGATGAGAGACAGATAATATATATATATATATATATATAGATGAGAGACAGATAATATATATATATAGAGAGAGAGAGATGAGAGACAGATAATATATATATATAGAGAGAGATGAGAGACAGATAATTTATATATATATAGAGAGAGAGATGAGAGACAGATAATATATATATATAGAGAGAGATGAGAGAGATAATATATATATATAGAGAGAGATATAAAATATATATAGAGAGAGAGAGATATAATATATATATATAGAGAGATGAGAGAAAGATAATATATATATAGAGAGAGATGAGAGACAGATAATATATATATATAGAGAGATGAGAGACAGATAATATATATATATAGAGAGAGATGAGAGACAGATAATATATATATATAGAGAGAGATGAGAGACAGATAATATATATATATATAGAGAGAGATGAGAGACAGATAATATATATATAGAGACAGATAATATATATATATAGAGAGAGATGAGAGACAGATAATATATATATATATAGAGAGATGAGAGACAGATAATATATATATATATAGAGAGATGAGAGACAGATAATATATATATATAGAGAGAGATGAGAGACAGATAATATATATATAGAGAGATATAATATATATATATAGAGAGAGATGAGAGACAGATAATATATATATATAGAGACAGATAATATATATATATAGAGAGACAGATAATATATATATATATATATATATATAGAGAGAGAGATGAGAGACAGATAATATATATATATATAGAGAGATGAGACAGATAATATATATATATAGAGAGATGAGAGAGATAATATATATATAGAGAGAGAGAGAGGGAGAGATGAGAGACATATAATATATATATATAGAGAGATGAGAGACAGATAATATATATATATAGAGAGATGAGAGACAGATAATATATATATATATATATATAGAGAGAGAGATGAGAGACAGATAATATATATATATATATAGAGAGAGATGAGAGACAGATAATATATATATAGACAGGGAGAGATGAGAGACATATAATATATATATATATAGAGAGAGATGAGAGACAGCTAATATATATATATATATATATATATATATATATATAGAGAGAGATGAGAGACAGATAATGTATATATATAGAGAGAGGGAGAGATGAGAGACAGATAACATATATATATATATATATATATGAGAGAGATATATATAGAGATAGATATATATATATATATATATATATAGAGATGATGAGAGACAGATAATAATATATATATAGAGAGATGAGAGACAGATAATATATATATATATAGAGAGATGAGAGACAGATAATATATATATATATATAGAGAGATGAGAGACAGATAATATATATATATATAGAGAGATGAGAGACAGATAATATATATATATATAGAGAGATGAGAGACAGATAATATATATATATAGAGAGAGATGAGAGACAGATAATATATATATATATAGAGAGATGAGAGACAGATAATATATATATATATATAGAGAGATGAGATGAGACAGATAATATATATATATATAGAGAGAGAGATGAGAGACAGATAATATATATATATATATAGAGATGAGAGAGATAATATATATATATATATATATATAGAGAGAGATGAGAGACAGATAATATATATATATATAGAGAGATGAGAGACAGATAATATATATATATATAGAGAGAGAGATGAGAGACAGATAATATATATATATATATATATAGAGAGAGATGAGAGACAGATAATATATATATATATAGAGAGAGAGATGAGAGACAGATAATATATATATATATATAGAGAGAGATGAGAGACAGATAATATATATATATAGAGAGATGAGAGACAGATAATAATATATATATAGAGAGATGAGAGACAGATAATATATATATATATAGAGAGATGAGAGACAGATAATATATATATATATATAGAGAGATGAGAGACAGATAATATATATATATATAGAGAGATGAGAGACAGATAATATATATATATATAGAGAGATGAGAGACAGATAATATATATATATATAGAGAGAGATGAGAGACAGATAATATATATATATATAGAGAGATGAGAGACAGATAATATATATATATATATATAGAGATGAGAGACAGATAATATATATATATATAGAGAGAGATGAGAGACAGATAATATATATATATAGAGAGAGAGATGAGAGACAGATAATATATATATATATATAGAGATGAGAGAGATAATATATATATATATATAGAGAGATGAGAGACAGATAATATATATATATATATAGAGAGATGAGAGAGATAATATATATATATATATATATATAGAGAGAGATGAGAGACAGATAATATATATATATATAGAGAGAGAGATGAGAGACAGATAATATATATATATATATAGAGAGAGATGAGAGACAGATAATATATATATATAGAGAGATGAGAGACAGATAATATATATATATAGAGAGATGAGAGACAGATAATATATATATATATATAGAGAGAGATGAGAGACAGATAATATATATATATAGAGAGATGAGAGACAGATAATATATATATATATAGAGAGAGATGAGAGACAGATAATATATATATATAGAGAGAGAGATGAGAGACAGATAATATATATATATATATATAGAGATGAGAGACAGATAATATATATATATAGAGAGAGAGAGATGAGAGACAGATAATATATATATATATAGAGAGAGATGAGAGACAGATAATATATATATATATAGAGAGAGATGAGAGACAGATAATATATATATATAGAGAGATGAGAGACAGATAATAATATATATATAGAGAGATGAGAGACAGATAATATATATATATAGAGAGATGAGAGACAGATAATATATATATATATAGAGAGATGAGAGACAGATAATATATATATATAGAGAGATGAGAGACAGATAATATATATATAGAGAGAGATGAGAGACAGATAATATATATATATAGAGAGATGAGAGACAGATAATATATATATATATAGAGAGATGAGAGACAGATAATATATATATAGAGAGATAATATATATATAGAGAGAGACAGATAATATATATATATAGAGAGATGAGAGACAGATAATATATATATATATAGAGAGAGAGATGAGAGACAGATAATATATATATATATATAGAGAGATGAGAGACAGATAATATATATATATATATAGAGAGAGATGAGACAGATAATATATATATATATAGAGAGAGATGAGAGACAGATAATATATATATATAGAGAGATGAGAGACAGATAATATATATATATAGAGAGATGAGAGACAGATAATATATATATATATAGAGAGATGAGAGACAGATAATATATATAGAGAGAGAGATGAGAGAGATAATATATATATATATATATAGAGAGAGATGAGAGACAGATAATATATATATATATAGAGAGAGATGAGAGAGATAATATATATATATATATAGAGAGATGAGAGAGATAATATATATATATATAGAGAGAGAGATGAGAGACAGATAATATATATATATATATAGAGAGAGATGAGAGACAGATAATATATATATATAGAGAGAGATGAGAGACAGATAATATATATATATAGAGAGATGAGAGACAGATAATATATATATATATAGAGAGAGATGAGAGACAGATAATATATATATATAGAGAGATGAGAGACAGATAATATATATATATATAGAGAGATGAGAGACAGATAATATATATATATAGAGAGATGAGAGACAGATAATATATATATATAGAGAGATGAGAGACAGATAATATATATATAGAGAGAGATGAGAGACAGATAATATATATATATAGAGAGAGAGAGACAGATAATATATATATATAGAGAGAGATGAGAGACAGATAATATATATATATATATAGAGAGATGAGAGACAGATAATATATATATATATATAGAGATGAGAGACAGATAATATATATATAGAGAGATAAGATACAGATATATATATATAGAGATGAGAGACAGATAATATATATATATATAGAGAGAGAGATGAGAGACAGATATATATATATATATAGAGAGAGAGATGAGAGACAGATAATATATATATATAGAGAGAGATGAGAGACAGATAATATATATATATAGAGATGAGAGACAGATAATATATATATATATAGAGAGAGATGAGAGACAGATAATATATATATATATAGAGAGATGAGAGACAGATAATATATATATATATATAGAGAGAGAGATGAGAGACAGATAATATATATATATAGATGAGAGACAGATAATATATATATATAGAGAGATGAGAGACAGATAATATATATATATAGAGAGATGAGAGACAGATAATATATATATATATAGAGAGAGATGAGAGACAGATAATATATATATATATATAGAGAGATGAGAGAGACAGATAGATATATATATATATAGAGAGAGATGAGAGACAGATAATATATATATATAGAGAGAGATGAGAGACAGATAATATATATATATATAGAGAGATGAGAGACAGATAATATATATATATATAGAGAGATGAGAGACAGATAATATATATATATATATAGAGAGAGATGAGAGACAGATAATATATATATATATAGAGAGATGAGAGACAGATAATATATATATATATAGAGAGAGATGAGAGACAGATAATATATATATATATATAGAGAGAGATGAGAGACAGATAATATATATATATAGAGAGAGATGAGAGACAGATAATATATATATAGAGAGAGATGAGAGACAGATAATATATATATATATATATAGAGAGAGATGAGAGACAGATAATATATATATATAGAGAGAGATGAGAGACAGATAATATAGACAGATATATATATATATAGAGAGAGATAGAGACAGATAATATATATATATAGAGAGATGAGAGACAGATAATATATATATATATATAGAGAGATGAGAGACAGATAATATATATATATAGAGAGAGATGATAATATATATATATATATAGAGATGAGAGACAGATAGATATATATATATAGAGAGATGAGAGACAGATAATATATATATATAGAGAGAGATGAGAGACAGATAATATATATATATAGAGAGAGAGATGAGAGACAGATAATATATATATA
Source organism: Oncorhynchus nerka (assembly GCF_034236695.1). NCBI lineage: Eukaryota > Metazoa > Chordata > Actinopteri > Salmoniformes > Salmonidae > Oncorhynchus > Oncorhynchus nerka. The sequence goes on from NC_088424.1 coordinate 39,532,873, forward strand.
TAGAGAGAGAGATGAGAGACAGATAATATATATATATATAGAGAGAGAGATGAGAGACAGATAATATATATATATATAGAGAGATGAGAGACAGATAATATATATATATAGAGAGATGAGAGACAGATAATATATATATATAGAGAGATGAGAGACAGATAATATATATATATATAGAGAGAGATGAGAGACAGATAATATATATATATAGAGAGAGATGAGAGACAGATAATATATATATATATATAGAGATGAGAGACAGATAATATATATATATATAGAGAGATGAGATGAGAGACAGATAATATATATATATATATAGAGAGAGATGAGAGACAGATAATATATATATATATAGAGAGAGATGATGAGACAGATAATATATATATATAGAGAGATGAGAGACAGATAATATATATATATAGAGAGATGAGAGACAGATAATATATATATATATATAGAGAGAGAGACAGATAATATATATATATATAGAGAGAGATGAGATACAGATAATATATATATAGAGAGAGATGAGAGACAGATAATATATATATATATATAGAGAGATGAGACAGATAATATATATATAGAGATAGAGATGAGAGACAGATAATATATATATATATATATAGAGAGAGAGAGACAGATAATATATATATATAGAGAGATAGATAGATAATATATATATATATAGAGAGACAGATAATAGAGAGACAGATGAGAGACAGATATATATATATATAGAGAGAGATGAGAGACAGATAATATATATATATAGAGAGATGAGAGACAGATAATATATATATATATATATAGAGAGAGATGAGAGACAGATAATATATATATATAGAGAGATGAGAGACAGATAATATATATATATATAGAGAGATGAGAGACAGATAATATATATATATAGAGAGATGAGAGACAGATAATATATATATATATAGAGATGAGAGACAGATAATATATATATATAGAGAGATGAGAGACAGATAATATATATATATAGAGAGATGAGAGACAGATAATATATATATATATAGAGAGAGATGAGAGACAGATAATATATATATATATATAGAGATGAGAGACAGATAATATATATAGAGAGAGAGATAATACAGATAATATATATAGAGAGAGATGAGAGACAGATAATATATATATATATAGAGAGATGAGAGACAGATAATATATATATATATAGAGAGATGAGAGACAGATAATATATATATATATATAGAGAGAGAGATGAGAGACAGATAATATATATATATATATAGAGAGATGAGAGAGATAATATATATATATATATAGAGAGAGAGATGAGAGACAGATAATATATATATATATAGAGAGAGATGAGAGACAGATAATATATATATATATATATAGAGAGAGATGAGAGACAGATAATATATATATATAGAGAGAGATGAGAGACAGATAATATATATATATATAGAGAGATGAGAGACAGATAATATATATATATAGAGATGAGAGACAGATAATATATATATATATAGAGAGATGAGAGACAGATAATATATATATATATAGAGATGAGAGACAGATAATATATATATATATAGAGAGATGAGAGACAGATAATATATATATATATAGAGAGAGATGAGAGACAGATAATATATATATATATAGAGATAGAGACAGATAATATATATATAGAGAGATGAGAGACAGATAATATATATATATATATAGAGATGAGAGACAGATAATATATATATATATAGAGAGAGATGAGAGACAGATAATATATATATATATAGAGAGAGAGAGAATAGATATATATATATATAGAGAGAGATGAGAGACAGATAATATATATATATATATATAGAGAGATGAGAGACAGATAATATATATATATATAGAGAGAGAGATGAGAGACAGATAATATATATATATATATATAGAGAGAGATGAGAGACAGATAATATATATATATAGAGAGAGATGAGAGACAGATAATATATATATATATATAGAGAGAGAGATGAGAGACAGATAATATATATATATATAGAGAGATGAGAGACAGATAATATATATATATAGAGAGATGAGAGACAGATAATATATATATATATAGAGAGATGAGAGACAGATAATATATATATATATAGAGAGATGAGAGACAGATAATATATATATATATAGAGATGAGAGACAGATAATATATATATATATAGAGAGATGAGAGACAGATAATATATATATATATATATAGAGAGATGAGATGAGAGAGATAATATATATATATATAGAGAGAGAGATGAGAGACAGATAATATATATATATAGAGAGAGATGAGAGACAGATAATATATATATATATATATAGAGATGAGAGAGATAATATATATATATATATAGAGAGAGATGAGAGACAGATAATATATATATATATATATAGAGAGATGATGAGAGATAATATATATATATATAGATATATATATATAGAGACAGATAATATATATATATATAGAGAGAGAGATAAGACAGATAATATATATATATATATATAGAGAGATGAGAGACAGATAATATATATATAGAGAGAGATGAGAGACAGATAATATATATATATAGAGAGAGATGAGAGACAGATAATATATATATATATAGAGAGAGAGATGAGAGACAGATAATATATATATATATAGAGAGAGATGAGAGACAGATAATATATATATATATAGAGAGATGAGAGACAGATAATATATATATATATAGAGAGAGATGAGAGACAGATAATATATATATATATATATAGAGAGAGATGAGAGACAGATAATATATATATATATAGAGAGAGATGAGAGACAGATAATATATATATATATATAGAGAGAGAGATGAGAGACAGATAATATATATATATAGAGAGATGAGAGACAGATAATATATATATATAGAGAGATGAGAGACAGATAATATATATATATATAGAGAGATGAGAGACAGATAATATATATATATATATAGAGAGATGAGAGACAGATAATATATATATATATAGAGAGATGAGAGACAGATAATATATATATATATAGAGATGAGAGACAGATAATATATATATATATAGAGAGATGAGAGACAGATAATATATATATATATAGAGATGAGAGACAGATAATATATATATATATAGAGAGATGAGAGACAGATAATATATATATATATAGAGAGAGATGAGAGACAGATAATATATATATAGAGAGAGAGAGATAGAGACAGATAATATATATATATATAGAGAGATGAGAGACAGATAATATATATATAAATATATAGAGATGAGAGACAGATAATATATATATATAGAGAGAGATGAGAGACAGATAATATATATATATATAGAGAGAGATGAGAGACAGATAATATATATATATATAGAGAGAGAGATGAGAGACAGATAATATATATATATAGAGAGAGAGAGATGAGAGACAGATAATATATATATATAGAGAGAGAGACAGATGAGAGACAGATAATATATATATATAGAGAGAGATAATATATATATATATAGAGAGAGACAGATAATATATATATATATAGAGAGATGAGAGACAGATAATATATATATATATAGAGAGATGAGAGACAGATAATATATATATATAGAGAGATGAGAGACAGATAATATATATATATATAGAGAGATGAGAGACAGATAATATATATATATATAGAGAGATGAGAGACAGATAATATATATATATAGAGAGATGAGAGATAGAGACAGATAATATATATATATATAGAGAGATGAGAGATAGATAATATATATATATAGAGAGAGATGAGAGACAGATAATATATATATATAGAGAGAGATGAGAGACAGATAATATATATATATATAGAGAGATGAGAGACAGATAATATATATATATATAGAGAGAGATAATATATATATATATATAGAGAGATGAGAGACAGATAATATATATATATATATAGAGAGATGAGAGAGATAATATATATATATATATATATAGAGAGATGAGAGACAGATAATATATATATATATAGAGAGAGATGAGAGACAGATAATATATATATATATAGAGAGAGAGATGAGAGACAGATAATATATATATATAGAGAGATGAGAGACAGATAATATATATATATAGAGAGAGATGAGAGACAGATAATATATATATATATAGAGAGAGATGAGAGACAGATAATATATATATAGAGAGAGATGAGAGACAGATAATATATATATATATAGAGAGAGAGATGAGAGACAGATAATATATATATATAGAGAGAGATGAGAGACAGATAATATATATATATATATAGAGAGATGAGAGACAGATAATATATATATATAGAGAGAGAGAGATGAGAGACAGATAATATATATATATATAGAGAGATGAGAGACAGATAATATATATATAGAGAGAGAGATGAGAGACAGATAATATATATATATATATAGAGATGAGAGACAGATAATATATATATATATAGAGAGATGAGAGACAGATAATATATATATAGAGAGACAGATAATATATATATATAGAGAGATGAGAGACAGATAATATATATATATATAGAGAGATGAGAGACAGATAATATATATATATATAGAGACAGATAATATATATATATAGAGAGACAGATAATATATATATATAGAGAGAGAGATGAGAGACAGATAATATATATATATATATAGAGAGATGAGAGACAGATAATATATATATAGAGATATGAGAGACAGATAATATATATATATATATATAGAGAGATGAGAGACAGATAATATATATATATATAGATAGAGAGAGATGAGAGACAGATAATATATATATATGAGAGACAGATAATATATATAGAGAGATGAGAGACAGATAATATATATATATATATAGAGAGAGAGATGAGAGACAGATAGATAATATATATATATATAGAGAGATGAGAGACAGATAATATATATATATATAGAGAGAGATATGAGAGAGAGAGATAGACAGATATATATATAGAGAGAGAGATGAGAGACAGATAATATATATATATAGAGAGATGAGAGACAGATAATAGAGAGAGATGAGAGACAGATAATATATATATATAGAGAGAGATGAGAGACAGATAATATATATATATATAGAGAGATGAGAGACAGATAATATATATATATAGAGAGAGATGAGAGACAGATAATATATATATATAGAGAGAGAGAGACAGATAATATATATATATAGAGAGATGAGAGACAGATAATATATATATATATAGAGAGAGAGAGAGAGACAGATAATATATATAGAGAGAGAGATGAGAGACAGATAATATATATATAGAGAGAGAGAGACAGATAATATATATATATATATAGAGACAGATAATATATATATATAGAGAGAGAGATGAGAGACAGATAATATATATATATATAGAGAGATGAGAGACAGATAATATATATATATATAGAGATAGAGAGAGAGATGAGAGACAGATAATATATATATATAGAGAGAGATGAGAGACAGATAGATATATATATATATAGAGAGAGAGATGAGAGACAGATAATATATATATATATAGAGAGATGAGAGACAGATAATATATATATATATAGAGAGAGAGATGAGAGACAGATAATATATATATATATAGAGAGATGAGAGACAGATAATATATATATATATAGAGAGAGAGATGAGAGACAGATAATATATATATATAGAGAGAGATGAGAGACAGATAATATATATATATATAGAGAGATGAGAGACAGATAATATATATATATATAGAGATGAGAGACAGATAATATATATATATATAGAGAGATGAGAGACAGATAATATATATATATATAGAGAGATGAGAGACAGATAATATATATATATATAGAGAGATGAGAGACAGATAATATATATATATATAGAGAGATGAGAGACAGATAATATATATATATATAGAGAGATGAGAGACAGATAATATATATATATATAGAGAGAGATGAGAGACAGATAATATATATATATATATATATAGAGATGAGAGAGATAATATATATATATATATATAGAGAGATGAGAGACAGATAATATATATATATATATAGAGAGAGATGAGAGACAGATAATATATATATATATAGAGAGAGATGAGAGACAGATAATATATATATATATAGAGAGAGAGATGAGAGACAGATAATATATATATATATATATAGAGAGAGAGATGAGAGACAGATAATATATATATAGAGAGAGATAATATATATATATATAGATGAGAGACAGATAATATATATATATATAGAGATGAGAGACAGATAATATATATATATATATAGAGAGATGAGAGACAGATAATATATATATATATATAGAGAGAGATGAGAGACAGATAATATATATATATAGAGAGAGATGAGACAGATAATATATATATATATATAGAGATGAGAGACAGATAATATATATATATATAGAGAGACAGATAATATATATATATATATAGAGAGAGAGATGAGAGACAGATATATATATATATATAGAGAGAGAGATGAGAGACAGATAATATATATATATAGAGAGATGAGAGACAGATAATATATATATATATATATAGAGATGAGAGACAGATAATATATATATATAGAGAGAGAGATGAGAGACAGATAATATATATATATATATATAGAGAGATGAGACAGAGAGAGAGAGATGAGAGACAGATAATATATATATATATAGAGAGATGAGAGACAGATAATATATATATATATAGAGAGATGAGAGACAGATAATAATATATATATATATAGAGAGAGATGAGAGACAGATAATATATATATAGAGAGAGAGAGATGAGAGACAGATAATATATATATATAGAGAGATGAGAGACAGATAATATATATATATATAGAGAGAGATGAGAGACAGATAATATATATATATAGAGAGAGAGATGAGAGACAGATAATATATATATAGAGAGAGATGAGAGACAGATAATATATATATATATATAGAGAGATGAGAGACAGATAATATATATATATATAGAGAGAGATGAGAGACAGATAATATATATATATATAGAGAGAGAGATGAGAGACAGATAATATATATATATATAGAGAGATAATAATATATATATAGAGATGAGAGACAGATAATATATATATATAGAGAGAGATGAGAGACAGATAATATATATATATATATAGAGAGAGAGAGAGATAATATATATATATATAGAGAGAGATGAGAGACAGATAATATATATATATATAGAGAGATGAGAGACAGATAATATATATATATAGAGATAGAGACAGAATATATATATAGACAGATAATAATATATATATATATAGAGAGATGAGATACAGATAATATATATATATATAGAGAGATGAGAGACAGATAATATATATATATATAGAGAGATGAGAGACAGATAATATATATATATATAGAGAGATGAGAGACAGATAATATATATATATAGAGAGATGAGAGACAGATAATATATATATAGAGAGAGAGATGAGAGACAGATAATATATATATATATAGAGAGAGATGAGAGACAGATAATATATATATATATATAGAGAGATGAGAGACAGATAATATATATATATATATATATAGAGAGATGAGAGACAGATAATATATATATAAATATATAGAGATGAGAGACAGATAATATATATATATATAGAGAGAGAGACAGAGACAGATAATATATATATATATAGAGAGATGAGAGACAGATAATATATATATATATAGAGAGAGAGATGAGAGACAGATAATATATATATATAGAGAGAGAGATGAGAGACAGATAATATATATATATATAGAGAGAGATGAGAGACAGATAATAATATATATATATAGAGACAGATAATATATATATATATAGAGAGAGAGACAGATAATATATATATATATAGAGAGATGAGAGACAGATAATATATATATATATAGAGATGAGAGACAGATATATATATATATATATAGAGAGATGAGAGACAGATAATATATATATAGAGAGATGAGAGACATATAATATATATATATATAGAGAGATGAGAGACAGATAATAATATATATATAGAGAGAGATGAGAGACAGATAATATATATATATATAGAGAGAGATGAGAGACAGATAATATATATATATATAGATAGAGAGATGAGAGACAGATAATATATATATATATATAGAGAGATGAGAGACAGATAATATATATATATATAGAGAGATGAGAGACAGATAATATATATATATAGATAGAGACAGATAATATATATATAAAGAGAGAGACAGATAATATATATATATATAGAGAGATGAGAGACAGATAATATATATATATATAGAGAGATGAGAGACAGATAATATATATATAGAGAGATGAGAGACAGATAATATATATATAGAGAGAGAGATGAGAGACAGAGAATATATATATATATAGAGAGATGAGAGACAGATAATATATATATATATAGAGAGATGAGAGACAGATAATATATATATATAGAGAGAGATGAGAGACAGATAAGATATATATATATATAGAGAGAGATGAGAGACAGATAATATATATATAGATATAGAGAGATGAGAGACAGATAATATATATATATATAGAGAGAGATGAGAGACAGATAATATATATATATAGAGAGATGAGAGACAGATAATATATATATATATAATATATATATAGAGAGATGAGAGACAGATAATATATATATATAGAGAGATGAGAGACAGATAATATATATATATAGAGACAGATATATATATATATATAGAGAGAGAGACAGATAATATATATATATATAGAGAGAGATGAGAGACAGATAATATATATATAGAGAGATGAGAGACAGATAATATATATATATATAGAGAGAGATGAGAGATAGATAATATATATATATAGAGAGAGATGAGAGACAGATAATATATATATATAGAGAGATGAGAGACAGATAATATATATATATAGAGAGAGATGAGAGACAGATAATATATATATATAGAGAGAGAGATGAGAGACAGATAATATATATATATAGAGAGAGATAGATGAGAGACAGATAATATATATATATAGAGAGAGATGAGAGACAGATAATATATATATATATAGAGAGATGAGAGACAGATAATATATATATATAGAGAGAGATGAGAGACAGATAATATATATATATATAATATATATATATATAGAGAGAGAGAGATGAGAGACAGATAATATATATATATATAGAGAGATGAGAGACAGATAATATATATATAGAGAGAGAGATGAGAGACAGATAATATATATATATAGAGAGATGAGAGACAGATAATATATATATATATAGAGAGATGAGACAGATAATATATATATATATAGAGAGAGAGATGAGAGACAGATAATATATATATATAGAGAGAGATGAGACAGATAATATATATATAGAGAGAGAGATGAGAGACAGATAATATATATATATATATAGAGAGATGAGAGACAGATAATATATATATATATATATAGAGAGATAATATATATATATATAGAGAGACAGATAATATATATATAGAGAGAGAGATGAGAGACAGATAATATATATATATAGAGAGAGATGAGAGACAGATAATATATATATATAGAGAGAGATGAGAGACAGATAATATATATAGAGAGATGAGAGACAGATAATATATATATATATAGAGAGATGAGAGACAGATAATATATATATATATAGAGAGATGAGAGACAGATAATATATATATATATAGAGAGATGAGAGACAGATAATATATATATAGAGAGAGAGATGAGAGACAGATAATATATATATATATAGAGAGAGAGATGATAGACAGATAATATATATATATAGAGAGAGATGAGAGACAGATAATATATATATAGAGAGAGAGATGAGAGACAGATAATATATATATATAGAGAGAGATGAGAGACAGATAATATATATATAATAGAGAGATGAGAGACAGATAATATATATATATAGAGAGAGAGATGAGAGACAGATAATATATATATATATAGAGAGATGAGAGACAGATAATATATATATAAAGAGAGAGATGAGAGACAGATAATATATATATATATAGAGAGAGAGATGAGAGACAGATAATATATATATATATAGAGAGAGAGATGAGACAGATAATATATATATAAAGAGAGAGATGAGAGACAGATAATATATATATATAGAGAGAGAGATGAGAGACAGATAATATATATATATAGAGAGAGATGAGAGACAGATAATATATATATAGAGAGAGAGAGATGAGAGACAGATAATATATATATATAGAGAGAGAGATGAGAGACAGATAATATATATATATATATAGAGAGAGAGATGAGAGACAGATAATATATATATATAGAGAGAGAGATGAGAGACAGATAATATATATATATAGAGAGATGAGAGACAGATAATATATATATATAGAGAGAGATGAGAGACAGATAATATATATATATAGAGAGAGATGAGAGACAGATAATATATATATATATAGAGAGAGAGATGAGAGACAGATAATATATATATAAAGAGAGAGATGAGAGACAGATAATATATATATATAGAGAGAGATGAGACAGATAATATATATATATATATATATAGAGAGAGATGAGAGACAGATAATATATATATAGAGAGAGAGATGAGAGACAGATAATATATATATATATATAGAGAGAGAGAGATGAGAGACAGATAATATATATATATATAGAGAGATGAGAGACAGATAATATATATATAGAGAGAGAGATGAGAGACAGATAATATATATATATATATATATATAGAGAGAGAGATGAGAGACAGATAATATATATATAAAGAGAGAGATGAGAGACAGATAATATATATATATATATAGAGAGAGAGATGAGAGACAGATAATATATATATATAGAGAGAGATGAGAGACAGATAATATATATATAGAGAGAGATGAGAGACAGATAATATATATATATAGAGAGATGAGAGACAGATAATATATATATAAAGAGAGAGATGAGAGACAGATAATATATATATATATATATAGAGAGAGAGATGAGAGACAGATAATATATATATATAGAGAGAGATGAGAGACAGATAATATATATATAGAGAGAGAGATGAGAGACAGATAATATATATATATATATAGAGAGATGAGAGACAGATAATATATATAGAGAGAGAGATGAGAGACAGATAATATATATAGAGAGAGAGATGAGAGACAGATAATATATATATATAGAGAGAGAGATGAGAGACAGATAATATATATATATAGAGAGATGAGACAGATAATATATATATATAGAGAGATGAGAGACAGATAATATATATATAGAGAGAGAGATGAGAGACAGAGAATATATATATATATAGAGAGATGAGAGACAGATAATATATATATATATAGAGAGATGAGAGACAGATAATATATATATAGAGAGAGAGATGAGAGACAGATAATATATATATATATAGAGAGAGATGAGAGACAGATAATATATATATAGAGAGAGAGATGAGAGACAGATAATATATATATATATATAGAGAGAGATGAGAGACAGATAATATATATATATAGAGAGATGAGAGACAGATAATATATATATATATATAGAGAGAGATGAGAGACAGATAATATATATATATAGAGAGATGAGAGACAGATAATATATATATATAGAGAGATGAGAGACAGATAATATATATATATATAGAGAGAGATGAGAGACAGATAATATATATATAGAGAGAGAGATGAGAGACAGATAATATATATATATATAGAGAGAGATGAGAGACAGATAATATATATATATAGAGAGAGATGAGAGACAGATAATATATATATATAGAGAGAGATGAGAGACAGATAATATATATATATAGAGAGAGAGATGAGAGACAGATAATATATATATATAGAGAGAGATGAGAGACAGATAATATATATATAGAGAGAGAGATGAGAGACAGATAATATATATATATATAGAGAGATGAGAGACAGATAATATATATATAGAGAGAGAGATGAGAGACAGATAATATATATATATATAGAGAGATGAGAGACAGATAATATATATATATATAGAGAGATGAGAGACAGATAATATATATATAGAGAGAGAGATGAGAGACAGATAATATATATATATAGAGAGATGAGAGACAGATAATATATATATAGAGAGATGAGAGACAGATAATATATATATATATATATAGAGAGAGATGAGAGACAGATAATATATATATATATAGATGAGAGACAGATAATATATATATATAGAGAGAGATGAGAGACAGATAATATATATATAGAGAGAGATAAGGGTGTGCATTGGGTATGCAGCAGCTTGCTGATGTTGTTGGCCTTGGGCACCGGAGCATAAAGGACAATTAGGAGTAGCAGAGAAGGCTGGCTGGCTCACTGAAACTAGTCTGAACACAGCCATCACCACCGAGGCAGAGAGAGAGAGAGAGGGGGAGTGGAGAAAATGGGACAGAGGAAAAAAAGAGAGTGATAGAGAAAGAGAGTATGCAGTCTCTCCATTACATTAGGACTGTCCCCTGGTCTGGAGTTACACAACCAACGTCTCATCAAGTTGATTATTACTCAATCTAGTTTTGCTCACGTCTGCCAGTCCACCCATTATTGCATCATTGACTTGAATGGGGAGGTCAAATCTATCGACTCTATTTCCATGTTGAGTACCATGTATGGTACAGGGAGGATTTGTCTGTAGTCTTTCTGCATGTTATCTAGCATGTCTAGTTGTAACATGTCTGATGGATGACATAGAAGAACCTTTAGCGATGCCATATCTGCCAAAGAATAGCATTTCTAAAAGTTAGACTTGTTACTGTATGGTAGATATTGTTGTACCTTATTGAGGGACAGTATTGAGCTGCCTGGCTGAGGACTTGACAGGTTCAGTATTGCATTATCTCTTTGTAATGCCCTGCCTGGAGCCAGTCACACACACACACAAGCACGCATGAACACACACACACACAGACTAACTACACCCCCTCCCCTCACACAGTCTAACTACACCTCCTCCCCTCAAACAGTCGAACTACACACCTCCTCCCCTCACACAGTCTAACTACACACCTCCTCTCCATCACACAGTCTAACTACACACCTCCTCCATCACACAGTCAAACTACACACCTCCTCTCCATCACACAGTCTAACTACACACCTCCTCTCCATCACACAGTCTAACTACACATCTCCTCTCCATCACACAGTCTAACTACACACCTCCTCTCCATCACACAGTCTAACTACACACCTCCTCCCCTCACATAGTCTAACTACACACCTCCTCTCCATCACACAGTCTAACTACACACCTCCTCCCCTCACACAGTCTAACTACACACCTCCTCTCCATCACACAGTCTAACTACACACCTCCTCTCCATCACACAGTCTAACTACACACCTCCTCTCCATCACACAGTCTAACTACACACCTCCTCTCCATCACACAGTCTAACTACACACCTCCTCTCCATCACACAGTCTAACTACACACCTCCTCCCCTCACATAGTCTAACTACACACCTCCTCTCCATCACACAGTCTAACTACACACCTCCTCTCCATCACACAGTCTAACTACACACCTCCTCTCCATCACACAGTCTAACTACACACCTCCTCTCCATCACACAGTCTAACTACACACCTCCTCCCCTCACATAGTCTAACTACACACCTCCTCTCCATCACACAGTCTAACTACACCTCCTCCCCCACACAGTCTAACTACACCTCCTCCCCCACACAGTCTAACTACACCTCCTCTCCATCACACAGTCTAACTACACACCTCCTCCCCATCACACAGTCTAACTACACCTCCTCCCCATCACATAGTCTAACTACACCTCCTCCCCTCACAAAGTCTAACTACACCTCCTCCCCATCACACAGTCTAACTACAAACCTCCTCCCCTCACACAGTCTAACTACACCTCCTCCCCCACACAGTCTAACTACACCTCCTCCCCTCACACAGTCTTACTACACATCCTCCCCTCACACAGACTAACTACACACCTCCTCCCCTCACACAGTCTAACTACACATCCCCTCCCCTCACACAGTCGAACTACACACCCCTCCCCTCACACTGTCTAACTACACCTCCTCCCCTCACACAGTCTAACTACACACCCCCTCACACAGTCTAACTACACACCCCTCACACAGTCTAACTACACACCTCCTCCCCTCACACAGTCTAACTACACATCCTCCCCTCACACAGTCGAACTACACACCCTCCCCTCACAGTCTAACCACACCCCCTCCCCTCACAGTCTAACTACACCTCCTCCCCTCACACAGTCTAACTACACCTCCTCCCCTCACACAGTCTAACTATACACCTCCTCCCCTCACACAGACTAACTACACCCTCCCTCCCCTCACACAGTCTAACTACACCTCCTCCCCTCACACAGTCTAACTACACCCACCCTCACACAGACTAACTACACCCCCTCCCCTCACACAGACTAACTACATCCCCCTCCCCTCACACAGTCGAACTACACCCCTCCCCTCACACAGTCTAACTATACACCTCCTCCCCTCACACAGACTAACTACACCCTCCTCCCCTCACACAGTCTAACTACACCTCCTCCCCTCACAGTCTAACTACACCCCCCCTCACACAGACTAACTACACCCCCTCCCCTCACACAGACTAACTACATCCCCCTCCCCTCACACAGTCAAACTACACCCCCTCCCCTCACACAGTCTAACTACACACCCCCCCACACAGACTAACTACATCCCCTCCCCTCACACAGACTAACTACATCCCCTCCCCTCACACAGTCAAACTACACACCTCCTCCCCTCACACAGTCTAACTCACACACCCCTCCCCTCACACAGTCTAACTACACACCCCCTCCCCTCACAGTCTAACTACACCTCCTCCCCTCACACAGTCTAACTACACCTCCTCCCCTCACACAGTCTAACTACACCTCCTCCCCTCACACAGACTATCCCATGATCTCATCAGAAGTGTACCCTCTTCCTCCTCCCTCCAGCCATCTTCCTCCTCCCTCCAGCCCTGCTGATAGCCTGGTACCCTGCCAGTGTTAAATCATCCATTATCAATATTGATCCCCCTGCCACTTAGTTACATAACCAGCTGGGTGTCAGCCTGTTTGCCACCCCACACCATCACCCTGGAAACACCATAACACCCAATCAGCCAGTCAGATGTAGAGTTGGACAATGGAGGGCGGTGGGGAGGGTGGAGTGGATAGGGGGAGGTCGGAGGGGGACAGGGGGAGGTCGGAGGGGGAAAGGGGGAGGTCGGAGGGGGAAAGGGGGAGGTCGGAGGGGGACAGGGGGAGGTCGGAGGGGGACAGGGGAGGATGAAGGGGGACAGGCAGGGGGAGGACGGAGGGAACAGGGGGAGGTCGGAGGGGGAAGCAGGGGAGGACGGACGGGGACGGACGGGGACAGGGGGAGGACGGAGGGGGACAGGGGGAGGACGGACGGGGACAGGGGGAGGACGGAGGGACCAAGGGGAGGACTGAGGGGGAGGCAGGAGGGGGACAGGGGGAGGCAGGAGGGGGACAAGGGGAGGAAGGAAGGGAGGCAGGGGAGGACGGAGGGGGACAGGGGGAGGACGGAGGGGGACAGGGGAGGATGGAAGGGGACAGGGGGAGGACTGAGGGGGACAAGGGGAGGACTGAGGGGGAGGCAGGGGGAGGACAGAAGGGGACAGGCAGGAGGGGGACAAGGAGAGGACGGAAGTGGACAGGCCTGAGGGGGAGGACGGAGGGGGACAAGGGGAGGACGGAGGGGGAGGACAGAGGGAGACAGGGGAGAAACGAAAGGGGACAGGGGGAGGCAGGGGAGGACGGAAGGGAGGCAGGGGGAGGACAGAGGGGGACAGGTGGAGGACGGAGGGGGACAGGGGGAAGGATGGAGGGGGACAGGGGGAGGATGAAGGGGGACAGGCAGGGGGAGGACGGAGGGAACAGGGGAGGTCGGAGGGGGACGGACGGGGACAGGGGGAGGACAGAGGGGGACAGGGGGAGGACGGAGGGGGACAGGGGGAGGATGGACGGGGACAGGGGGAGGACGGAGGGGGACAAGGGGAGGACTGAGGGTGAGGCAGGAGGGGGACAGGGGAGGACGGACGGGGACAGGGGGAGGACGGAGGGGGACAGGGGGAGGATGGAGGGGGACAGGGGAGGACGGACGGGGACAGGGGAGGATGGAAGGGGACAGGACTGAGGGGGAGGACAGAGGGGAGGACGGAGGGGGACAAGGGGAGGACTGAGGGGAGGCAGGAGGGGGACAGGAGGAGGACGGACGGGGACAGGGGTAGGACGGAGGGGGACAAGGGGATGACTGAGGGGGAGGCAGGAGGGGGACAGGGGGAGGCAGGAGGGGGACAAGGGGAGGACGGAAGGGAGGCAGGGGGAGGACGGAGGGGGACAGGGGGAGGACGGAGGGGGACAGGGGAGGATGGAAGGGGACAGGGGGAGGACTGAGGGGAGGACGGAGGGGGACAAGGGGAGGACTGAGGGGAGGCAGGGGGAGGACGGAAGGGGACAGGGGGAGGCAGGAGGGGGACAAGGAGAGGACGGAAGGGGACAGGCCTGAGGGGGAGGACAGAGGGGGACAAGGGGAGGACGGAGGGGAGGATGGAAGGGACAGGGGGAGGCAGGGGGAGGACAGGGGAGGACAGAGGGGGACAGGGGGAGAACGAAAGGGGACAGGGGGAGGCAGGGGGAGGACGGAAGGGAGGCAGGGGGAGGACGGAGGGGGACAGGGGAGGACAGAGGGGGACAGGGGGAGGATGGAAGGGGACAGGGGGAGGAAGGAGGGGGACAGGTGGAGGAAGGAGGGGACAGGGGGAGGATGGAAGGGGACAGGGGGAGGACTGAGGGGGACAGGCCTGAGGGGGACAGGGGGAGGATGGAAGGGGACAGGGGAGGACAGAGGGGGACAGGGTAAGGACGGAAGGGGACAGGGGGAGGACGGAAGGGAGGCAGGGGGAGGACGGAGGGGGACAGGGGGAGGATGGAAGGGGACAGGGGGAGGACTGAGGGGGACAGGGGGAGGATGGAAGGGGACAGGACTGAGGGAGACAGGGGGAGGATGGAGGGGGACAGGGGGAGGACAGAGGGGGACAGGGGGAGGACGGAAGGGAGGCAGGGGGAGGACGGAGGGGGACAGGGGGAGGATGGAAGGGGACAGGGGGGGAGGACTGAGGGGGACAGGGGAGGATGGAAGGGGACAGGACTGAGGGAGACAGGGGAGGATGGAGGGGGACAGGGGGAGGACAGAGGGGGACAGGGGGAGGACGGAGGGGGACAAGGGGAGGACGGAGGGGGACAGGGGGAAGATTAGAGGCATGATTAGAGTTATTTACTCTCTTTTTAGGCCTTATCAATAATGAATGTAATCTTGCTTATTGACAATGTTTGACATGTCCATGCTCAGCCAAAACGCAATTTACAGCAGGCCTGGCCCCTATGTCAGTGTGAATGCTACGAAGTCATGCAATTACCCAGAACAATGTGGACTACAAATGTGTTCAAGTTAAGATATTTAGCAAAGATAGGTGTACATTTTGCTATTTTGTTTCTGAAAGCCATTTAACAAACTATAACGGACCAACATTGGAATTGGTGTTGATTCCAAGGCAATACACAGAAGACCATAAATACACAACTTGAAGCAACCACATATTTCCCCATGGAGCACGTTCTGATTGGCCAGTGAGGGGCCATGGAGCACGTTCTGATTGGCCAGTGAGGGGCCATGGAGCACATTCTGATTGGCCAGTGAGGGGCCATGGAGCACGTTCTGATTGGCCAGTGAGGGGCCATGGAGCACGTTCTGATTGGCCAGTGAGGGGCCATGGAGCACGTTCTGATTGGCCAGTGAGGGGCCATGGAGCACGTTCTGATTGGCCAGTGAGGGGCCATGGAGCACATTCTGATTGGCCAGTGAGGGGCCATGGAGCACGTTCTGATTGGCCAGTGAGGGGCCATGGAGCACGTTCTGATTGGCCAGTGAGGGGCCATGGAGCACGTTCTGATTGGCCAGTGAGGGGCCATGGAGCACGTTCTGATTGGCCAGTGAGGGGCCATGGAGCACGTTCTGATTGGCCAGTGAGGGGCCATGGAGCACGTTCTGATTGGCCAGTGAGGGGCCATGGAGCACGTTCTGATTGGCCAGTGAGGGGCCATGGAGCACGTTCTGATTGGCCAGTGAGGGGCCAAGACCGGACACACCCACAGCCTGTTTATCCATCAAAACCCAGCCCATTTGCACCAACGCCAGTAACTGGGCTGATAATTGTAATAGTGAAAATAGCTCAAATATTTCAGACACACTCCTGAACCTATAGCACTGTGCCTGAGCTTCGATTTACGTTTGCGTTAAGTTTGTTAAAGTAGAGCCCTGTGTGTGTGTGTGTGTGTGTACAGGTTGTGTATTGGCACTGAGAGGTTCTAAATGAGTTCAGTTGTTTCTTCTCAATGAGGTCCCCTGAGTGTTTGAACACTCACACTATCAAGCAGTATTGACTGTTGAGGCACATGGTTGTAATGCATTAAGGTAGATGCTAGTTACACAACATCAACATTAGTTATGCCGGCCAAAGCATCTGTCATATAACGACCCATATATCAACACTTCCACACTACACACAGCAAAATGGCAGTTCATATTTATTGCATTGAATTATATTCCCATAATTATTTTAACCAAATATTTGCAAATCTCAGCAGCAACCTCAGCAGAAAGAGAAGAGACTGTCTGCTGAGACATTTTTAAGTCTTAAAAATAGACAGTAATTACATTTCAGCAAAGAATGAAAAATAAATGATTTCTACTTTATCAACGGAGCCGTCGCTCCCTTCCTCTCTCCATGGCCCGTCGCTCCCTTCCTCTCTCCATGGCCCGTCGCTCCCTTCCTCTCTCCATTGCCCTGCGCTCCCTTCCTCTCTCCATGGCCCGTCGCTCCCTTCCTCTCTCCATGGCCCGTCGCTCCCTTCCTCTCTCCATGGCCCTGCGCTCCCTTCCTCTCTCCATGGCCCGTCGCTCCCTTCCTCTCTCCATGGCCCGTCGCTCCCTTCCTCTCTCCATGGCCCGTCGCTCCCTTCCCCTCTCCATGGCCCGTCGCTCCCTTCCTCTCTCCATGGCCCTGCGCTCCCTTCCTCTCTCCATGGCCCGTCGCTCCCTTCCTCTCTCCATGGCCCTGCACTCCCTTCCTCTCTCCATGGCCCTGCGCTCCCTTCCTCTCTCTATGACCCGTCGCTCCCTTCCTCTCTCCATGGCCCGTCGCTCCCTTCCTCTCTCCATGGCCCGTCGCTCCCTTCCTCTCTCCATGGCCCTGCGCTCCCTTCCTTTCTCCATGGCCCTGCGCTCCCTTCCTCTCTCCATGGCCCTGCGCTCCCTTCCTCTCTCTATGACCCGTCGCTCCCTTCCTCTCCATGGCCCGTCGCTCCCTTCCTCTCTCCATGGCCCGTCGCTCCCTTCCTCTCTCCATGGCCCGTCGCTCCCTTCCTCTCTCCATGGCCCGTCGCTCCCTTCCTCTCTCCATGGCCCGTCGCTCCCTTCCTCTCTCCATGGCCCTGCGCTCCCTTCCTCTCTCTATGACCCGTCGCTCCCTTCCTCTCCATGGCCCGTCGCTCCCTTCCTCTCTCCATGGCCCGTCGCTCCCTTCATCTGATCAGATTTTCAATGACAAATACCAGGAGGATGCTGGTGTCATGTTAATGGACTGTTATACAGACTGTCCGGAGGAGCTTGTAGTGTGGGGTCTCACAAAACCCCCAATGATGGATAATTAACGAAACAATATAATGAGGATTTGACGGAACACCATTGTGATACAGAAATGACTGGCCTTTAAGTAGTTTTAATCAAAGATGTTTTCACTTAATAAAACAACGCATACATGACATAATCCTAAAAATTTATCACAGTATAACAACTGGTTAAAAAGCCACAGTGGATAAAAACAGTCTTTGGCATAATGGCAAACATAAGTCACTTGTAGCCTGTTGTAGAGTCCATTGAGATTCTGCCTCCTATAGGTCAATACAATACAGGAAGGACTCAGTGTCTGCTTCCTGGGTCCTGACCTCATTGGGCGGATCTTGGGCCTCCTCCAATAACCTTCTCTCCAGAGTGACATCCTCTGGACTAAGCTCCTCCCCTTTGGTCAGCACATACAGGAAGTATTGGAAGCCGTCTCCGTAGCTACGGGTACGTATAGACCAGCAGTAGTCATGGCGAGCATAGAGGCGCTTCCTGAAGTGAGGCTGGGCGAAGGTTACAGACAGGAAACGACCTCCCGGTTTTAAAACACGACTGATCTGGAGAGAGAGAGAAAGTGAGAGACGGGGTAGAGAGAAGGGGGGAGGGAGAGAGGGGGAGAGAAGAGAGAGGGGAGAAGAGAGAAAGCGAGGGGAGGGGAGAGAGAGGGGGAGAGAAGAGAGAGAGAGAGAGTGAGAAAGAGCAAGACATGGGGAGAGAGAGGGTGAGAAGAGAGAGAGAGAGGGAGAGAGAGGGGGAGAAAGTGAGAAAGAGAGAGAAAGAGGGGGAGAGAGAAGGGGGAGAGAGATAGAGAGGGGAGAGAAGAGAGGGAGAGAGAAAGAGGGGGAGAGAGACAGAGAGGGGAGAGAAGAGAGGGAGAGTGAGAGAGCGTGAGAGGGGAGACAGAGAGGAGAGAGGAAGGGAGAGAGAGGATGGGAGAGAGAGAGGGGAGAGTGGAAGGGGGAGAGAGGATGGGAGAGAGAGAGGGGAGAGTGGATAGGAGAGAGAGGGGAGAGAGAATGGGAGAGAGAGGATGGGAGAGAGGATGGGAGAGAGAGGATGGGAGAGAGAGGATGGGAGAAAGAGGATGGGAGAAAGAGAGTGTTAGACAAGCATATTTGTATTGTATCATGAATCTTTCCTCTGTGGTACTGTAGCTAAAAGAGTGGGCAGTGGCAGTCAGGTAGAGCAGGACTGATCTATAGACAGACTGGACCTGAGAGAGAGAGGGGTACGCTCTCATCACCTTAAACTGTTATGACCTGAGATAGAGAGGGGTACGCTCTCATCACCTTAAACTGTAATGACCTGAGAGAGAGAGGGGTACGCTCTCATCACCTTAAACTGTAATGACCTGAGAGAGAGAGGGGTACGCTCTCATCACCTTAAACCTACCACTGAGGAAGTCGCTCTGGATAAGAGCGTCTGCTAAATGACTTAAATGTTAAATGAAGTACAGTTCCCGCTCAGCCCAGTCAAAACTGTTCGCTGCTCTGGCCCCCCAATGGTGGAACAAACTCCCTCACGACGCCAGAACAGCGGAGTCAATCACCACCTTCCGGAGACACCTGAAACCCCACCTCTTTAAGGAATACCTAGGATAGGATGAAGTAATCCCTCTCACCCCCCCTTAAAAGATTTAGATGCACTACTGTTCCACTGGATGTCATAAGGTGAATGCACCAATTTGTAAGTCGCTCTGGATAAGAGCGTCTGCTAAATGACTTAAATGTAAATGTAAATGTACGCTCTCATCACCTTAAACTGTAATGACCTGAGATAGAGAGGGGTACGCTCTCATCACCTTAAACTATAATGACCTGAGAGAGAGAGGGGTATGCTCTCATCACCTTAAACTGTAATGACCTGAGAGAGAGAGGGGTACGCTCTCATCACCTTAAACTGTAATGACCTGAGATAGAGAGGGGTACGCTCTCATCACCTTAAACTGTAATGACCTGAGAGAGAGGGGGGTACGCTCTCATCACCTTAAACTGTAATGACCTGAGATAGAGAGGGGTACGCTCTCATCACCTTAAACTGTAATGACCTGAGAGAGAGAGGGGTACGCTCTCATCACCTTAAACTGTAATGACCTGAGAGAGAGAGGAGTACGCTCTCATCACCTTAAACTGTAATGACCTGAGATAGAGAGGGGTACGCTCTCATCACCTTAAACTGTAATGACCTGAGAGAGAGAGGGGTACGCTCTCATCACCTTAAACTGTAATGACCTGAGAGAGAGAGGGGTACGTTCTCATCACCTTAAACTATAATGACCTGAGAGAGAGAGGGGTACGCTCTCACCACCTTAAACTGTAATGACCTGAGAGAGAGAGGGGTACGCTCTCATCACCTTAAACTGTAATGACCTGAGAGAGAGAGGGGTACGCTCTCATCACCTTAAACTGTAATGACCTGAGATAGAGAGGGGTACGCTCTCATCACCTTAAACTGTAATGACCTGAGAGAGAGAGGGGTACGCTCTCATCACCTTAAACTGTAATGACCTGAGAGAGAGAGGGGTACGCTCTCACCACCTTAAACTGTAATGACCTGAGATAGAGAGGGGTACGCTCTCATCACCTTAAACTGTAATGACCTGAGATAGAGAGGGGTACGCTCTCACCACCTTAAACTGTAATGACCTGAGAGAGAGAGGGGTACGCTCTCATCACCTTAAACTGTAATGACCTGAGATAGAGAGGGGTACGCTCTCATCACCTTAAACTGTAATGACCTGAGAGAGAGAGGGGTACGCTCTCATCACCTTAAACTGTAATGACCTGAGATAGAGAGGGGTACGCTCTCATCACCTTAAACTGTAATGACCTGAGAGAGAGAGGGGTACGCTCTCATCACCTTAAACTGTAATGACCTGAGAGAGAGAGGGGTACGCTCTCATCACCTTAAACTGTAATGACCTGAGAGAGAGAGGGGTACGCTCTCATCACCTTAAACTGTAATGACCTGAGATAGAGAGGGGTACGCTCTCATCACCTTAAACTGTAATGACCTGAGAGAGAGAGGGGTACGCTCTCATCACCTTAAACTGTAATGACCTGAGAGAGAGAGGGGTACGCTCTCATCACCTTAAACTGTAGTGACCTGAGATAGAGAGGGGTACGCTCTCATCACCTTAAACTGTAATGACCTGAGAGAGAGAGGGGTACGCTCTCATCACCTTAAACTGTAATGACCTGAGAGAGAGAGGGGTACGCTCTCATCACCTTAAACTGTAATGACCTGAGAGAGAGAGGGGTACGCTCTCATCACCTTAAACTGTAATGACCTGAGATAGAGAGGGGTACGCTCTCATCACCTTAAACTGTAATGACCTGAGAGAGAGAGGGGTACGCTCTCATCACCTTAAACTGTAATGACCTGAGAGAGAGAGGGGTACGCTCTCATCACCTTAAACTGTAATGACCTGAGATAGAGAGGGGTACGCTCTCATCACCTTAAACTGTAATGACCTGAGAGAGAGAGGGGTACGCTCTCATCACCTTAAACTGTAATGACCTGAGAGAGAGAGGGGTACGCTCTCACCACCTTAAACTGTAATGACCTGAGATAGAGAGGGGTACGCTCTCATCACCTTAAACTGTAATGACCTGAGATAGAGAGGGGTACGCTCTCATTCACAGTGCAGGGTTTTCCACCCTACACTGTTAAATGTTTACAAGGTGTGTTCAATAAAGACATGATAACGTACTGTTGTTTGTGTGTTATTACTTTAAGCAGACTGTGTTTGTCTACATTTACATTTACATTTAAGTCATTTAGCAGACGCTCTTATCCAGAGCGACTTACAAATTGGTGCATTCACCTTATGACATCCAGTGGAACAGTAGTGCATCTAAATATTTTAAGGGGGGGGTGAGAGGGATTACTTTATCCTATCCTAGGTATTCCTTAAAGAGGTGGGGTTTCAGGTGTCTCCGGAAGGTGGTGATTGACTCCGCTGTCCTGGCGTCGTGAGGGAGTTTGTTCCACCATTGGGGGGCCAGAGCAGCGAACAGTTTTGACTGGGCTGAGCGGGAACTGTACTTCCTCAGTGGTAGGGAGGCGAGCAGGCCAGAGGTGGATGAACGCAGTGCCCTTGTTTGGGTGTAGGGCCTGATCAGAGCCTGGAGGTACTGAGGTGCCGTTCCCCTCACAGCTCCGTAGGCAAGCACCATGGTCTTGTAGCGGATGCGAGCTTCAACTGGAAGCCAGTGGAGAGAGCGGAGGAGCGGGGTGACGTGAGAGAACTTGGGAAGGTTGAACACCAGACGGGCTGCGGCGTTCTGGATGAGTTGTAGGGTTTAATGGCACAGGCAGGGAGCCCAGCCAACAGCGAGTTGCAGTAATCCAGACGGGAGATGACGAGTGCCTGGATTAGGACCTGCGCCGCTTCCTGTGTGAGGCAGGGTCGTACTCTGCGGATGTTGTAGAGCATGAACCTACAGGAACGGGCCACCGCCTTGATGTTAGTTGAGAACGACAGGGTGTTGTCCAGGATCACGCCAAGGTTCTTAGCGCTCTGGGAGGAGGACACAATGGAGTTGTCAACCGTGATGGCGAGATCATGGAACGGGCAGTCCTTCCCGGGAGGAAGAGCAGCTCCGTCTTGCCGAGGTTCAGCTTGAGGTGGTGATCCGTCATCCACACTGATATGTCTGCCAGACATGCAGAGATGCGATTCGCCACCTGATCATCAGAAGGGGGAAAGGAGAAGATTAATTGTGTGTCGTCTGCATAGCAATGATAGGAGAGACCATGTGAGGTTATGACAGAGCCAAGTGACTTGGTGTATAGCGAGAATAGGAGAGGGCCTAGAACAGAGCCCTGGGGACACCAGTGGTGAGAGCACGTGGTGTGGAGACGGATTCTCGCCACGCCACCTGGTAGGAGCGAACTGTCAGGTAGGACGCAATCCAAGCGTGGGCCGCGCCGGAGATGCCCAACTCGGAGAGGGTGGAGAGGAGGATCTGATGGTTCACAGTATCGAAGGCAGCCGATAGGTCTAGAAGGATGAGAGCAGAGGAGAGAGAGTTAGCTTTAGCAGTGCGGAGCGCCTCCGTGATACAGAGAAGAGCAGTCTCAGTTGAATGACTAGTCTTGAAACCTGACTGATTTGGATCAAGAAGGTCATTCTGAGAGAGATAGCGGGAGAGCTGGCCAAGGACGGCACGTTCAAGAGTTTTGGAGAGAAAAGAAAGAAGGGATACTGGTCTGTAGTTGTTGACATCGGAGGGATTGAGTGTAGGTTTTTTCAGAAGGGGTGCAACTCTCGCTCTCTTGAAGACGGAAGGGACGTAGCCAGCGGTCAGGGATGAGTTGATGAGCGAGGTGAGGTAAGGGAGAAGGTCTCCGGAAATGGTCTGGAGAAGAGAGGAGGGGATAGGGTCAAGCGGGCAGGTTGTTGGGCGGCCGGCCGTCACAAGACGCGAGATTTCATCTGGAGAGAGGGGGGAGAAAGAGGTCAGAGCATAGGGTAGGGCAGTGTGAGCAGAACCAGCGGTGTCGTTTGACTTAGCAAACGAGGATCGGATGTCGTCGACCTTCTTTTCAAAATGGTTGACGAAGTCATCTGCAGAGAGGGGAGGAGGGGGGAGGAGGATTCAGGAGGGAGGAGAAGGTTGCAAAGAGCTTCCTAGGGTTAGAGGCAGATGCTTGGAATTTAGAGTGGTAGAAAGTGGCTTTAGCAGCAGAGAGAGAAGAGGAAAATGTAGAGAGGAGGGAGTGAAAGGATGTCAGGTCCGCAGGGAGGCGAGTTTTCCTCCATTTCCGCTCGGCTGCCCGGAGCCCTGTTCTGTGAGCTCGCAATGAGTCGTTGAGCCACGGAGCGGGAGGGGAGGACCGAGCCGGCCTGGAGGATAGGGGACATAGAGAGTCAAAGGATGCAGAAAGGGAGGAGAGGAGGGTTGACGAGGCAGAATCAGGAGATAGGTTGGAGAAGGTTTGAGCAGAGGGAAGAGATGATAGGATGGAAGAGGAGAGAGTAGCGGGGAGAGAGCGAAGGTTGGGACGGCGCGATACCATCCGAGTAGGGGCAGTGTGGGAAGTGTTGGATGAGAGCAAGAGGGAGAAGGATACAAGGTAGTGGTCGGAGACTTGGAGGGGAGTTGCAATGAGGTTAGTGGAAGAACAGCATCTAGTAAAGATGAGGTCGAGCGTATTTCCTGCCTTGTGAGTAGGGGGAAGGTGAGAGGGTGAGGTCAAAAGAGGAGAGGAGTGGAAAGAAGGAGGCAGAGAGGAATGAGTCAAAGGTAGACGTGGGGAGGTTAAAGTCGCCCAGAACTGTGAGAGGTGAGCCGTCCTCAGGAAAGGAGCTTATCAAGGCATCAAGCTCATTGATGAACTCTCCGAGGGAACCTGGAGGGCGATAAATGATAAGGATGTTAAGCTTGAAAGGGCTGGTAACTGTGACAGCATGGAATTCAAAGGAGGCGATAGACAGATGGGTAAGGGGAGAAAGAGAGAATGACCACTTGGGAGAGATGAGGATCCCGGTGCCACCACCCCGCTGACCAGAAGCTCTCGGGGTGTGCGAGAACACGTGGGCAGACGAAGAGAGAGCAGTAGGAGTAGCAGTGTTGTCTGTGGTGATCCATGTTTCCGTCAGTGCCAAGAAGTCGAGGGACTGGAGGGAGGCATAGGCTGAGATGAACTCTGCCTTGTTGGCCGCAGATCGGCAGTTCCAGAGGCTACCGGAGACCTGGAACTCCACGTGGGTCGTGCGCGCTGGGACCACCAGATTAGGGTGGCCGCGGCCACGCGGTGTGGAGCGTTTGTATGGTCTGTGCAGAGAGGAGAGAACAGGGATAGACAGACACATAGTTGACAGGCTACACAAGAGGCTACGCTAATGCAAAGGAGATTGGAATAACAAGTGGACTACACGTCTCGAGTGTTCAGAAAGTTAAGCTTACGTAGCAAGAATCTTATTGACTAAAATGATTAAAATGATACAGTACTGCTGAAGTAGGCTAGCTGGCAGAGGCTGCGTTGTTGACTATGTAGGCTAGCTGGCAGTGTCTGCGTTGTTGACACTACACTAATCAAGTCGTTCCGTTGAGTGTAATGGTTTCTACTGTGCTACTGTGCTGCTATTCGGGGCTAGCTGGCTAGCTAGCAGTGTTGATTTACGTTACGTTGCGTTAAAAGAACGACAATAGCTGGCTAGCTAACCTAGGAAATCGCTCAAGACTACACAATTATCTTTGATACAAAGACGGCTATGTAGCTAGCTATGTAGCTAGCTACGATCAAACAAATCAAGCCGTTGTACTGTAATGAAATGAAAAATGTGATACTACCTGTGGAGCGAAGCGAAATGCGACCGGATTGTTGAGTGCGGAAGTTCTGTTACGTTAAGGACGAACGTTGTGACCGAGATGAAGACCAGATCTCATTGTTATGACCAGTTTATGCAGATTCCAGGTCATTCTAAGGGTTCACATTCCTAGATGAAGACCAGATCTCCTTGTTATGACCAGTTCATGCAGATTCCAGGTCATTC